>NC_086069.1:13819008-14122038 GCF_948474715.1 Cydia amplana | reverse complement strand
ATCATCGTTTAAATAAAGAACTTATTCAAAGAGAACAAGATATACAATTGCATGACTTTTCAACTGCGATTACTGCATATATTGTTAGCACGGCAGTATTGTCAAGTCGCAGTACTGATAGTTCCGCTACTCGATGCTAGATGTAGATACTGAAATTAATTGAACTGATGTATGGAGTGAGCATTCTATGTATTTTTTTCTCTATGACTGTAGTCTGTAGTGTAGTGTAGTGAGCACCGAGGGTCGATCTACAGCTCAGGTAAAACTGCGGGCACGGGCAGACGGATACGCAGAAACTGAACACAAACAAATACACGCCGACGTAATCGTATTTAAAAGATCGTCTAGACATTTTATTTCGATAAAGATGTTATTCAACAGCAGGAGACTTGAGTAAGTCGAGTAGAGTTATAGTTGTAGGTATCAGAGGTCTATAAGAGCACGACTGGTTGATTGTGGAATTTCTTAATAACACGTTTATTGTTGATGTTCAAGACGACAACGGTTGAAGTTGGTTATATTTGCAGGAAGGCTTCTCAATCCGGATCAGCCCGCTGGGCGGCGCGGTGGACGAGCAGCTCTCCTCGTCGGCCGCCTTCCAGTACGATGCTGTCAACCAACGCGTCTCCATGACTCTGTGCTTCCCGCAGGTAATCTGACGTCATACCAGATCTAAAGGCTTGGCCAGACACAGAGCGCGACGCAGCGCCGCGTCCGCGTCGCGCGACCGCGGCACATGCTAACAGGTTACCGACGTCAAACAGACTGCGTCCCGCCGGTATCACGCCCCGCTTCTGTCGCGCCCCTCGCCGCGCGGCCCCTTGCGCCCGCGCAGCGCTGCGCCGCGCGGACGCGGCGGGACGCGGCGGGCCGCCGCGTCGCGCTGGGTCACATCAGTCGGATCGGACGTTAGGCAGCGAGCGGTGGCGCGCGGCCGCGCCGCGTTCGCGCGCGCGATGAGGGCGTGTTGAGAGCGCGGTCCGCGCGCGCCCTGTTTGAACAGTCATCGCGTCGGCATCACGCGGCGCTGCGTCGCGCTCTGTGTCTGGCCAAGCCTTAAGGTGGATTGAAATATTTGACTTTGATTAACTGTAGAAGGCGTCGTTAAAGCCATCTGGACTTTTGCACCCATTTGGAAGGCTAGAAAATAACTTTTTTCACAGGTTGTCGTCGTAAATATCTATATCCTTCATGAATATGATGTTTCAAACCAAGTTCAACAACTCCCGAATGTGATAACTAAATGATTTTCTTGTACTTTTGAAGGACATTCTTTGAAAAACAGCGCATACTAATTATTGAATTATTTTGTTTTCAAGGCGGGACTGTACAGAGCTGGCATCTATTACGAATCTGTATTGCTGCACAATGGTGAATTCGACTGTATCGTCCTGACTGGTAAGCAACTTGGTAGTTCAGGAGTTTGTGCTTACACAAATGATGACTTTTCCACTCCGTTTTCCTCATCTTAGCATTTTTCTGGTAGCATCTTTAAAAAAAACCGGTAGCTTTTAGTTAATCCGACAATTAGCAAAGGTACTTACCGGTTTTTTCAAAGGTGTGGCGCACAACCCACGTGGCTCCTGACTGTTATCTGACTTATTCTTATTAGTTCGGTGTGAAACAATTGGAAACCACGATGTTTTTCTTCGCCCATGTTTTTTTTTACAAATGTAAATTCCAAACGTTCTCAGAAACTAATTGGTAACTACACTAACCTATGTCCTACTACGGTTTGAAAGCCGCACTCGCGCATGGCACAAGTTAGTAATTGAGTGGTTTATTTGTATTATGATTACAGCATCGGACACCGCAACACTTCAACGCAACATGTCATCGAAACGCCACATGTGGTGCTACGCGTGCCGCGCGCCGCCGCCCGCCAAGCCGCGCCGCGTGCTGTGCTGCCTCAGCCGCAAGCAGCTCGTCGTCAAGGACTACATCCTCGGCTTTATCCCGCGCCGCTCCACGGCCTTCCGTCTGTGCCCCTCCACCAAGGTTGGTGACATGTGGTACAACACCCGCTAAGCCGCGCCGCGTGCTGTGCTGCCTCAGCCGAAAGCAGCTCGTCGTCAAGGACTACATCCTCGGCTTTATCCCGCGCCGCTCCACGGCCTTCCGTCTGTGCCCCTCCACCAAGGTTGGTGACATGTGGTACAACACCCGCTAAGCCGCGCCGCGTGCTGTGCTGCCTCAGCCGAAAGCAGCTCGTCGTCAAGGGCTACATCCTCGGCTTCATCCCGCGCCGCTCCACGGCCTTCCGTCTGTGCCCCTCCACCAAGGTTGGTGACATGTAGCTAAACGCCGGCCATACACGTTTCCCAAGGGCCCCCTGTCTAACAAGGCAAGTAAAGTTAGTCGTATACTACTACGGACGCAAGTTGCAATTCTGTAAAACCCCGTAATATTTATATTTAGTTTCGTATCCTCCAATGCCAACGTGGGGGCAAATTTAACTTCAATAGCAAAATCCTGATTTTCTATAAAATATTTCCAGTTAATCCTCAAACCAAGTGAAGACAGTGCGGAAGAAGGAGCTTTCGCGTTAGACGATGGAGTCCAACCGCGGGTAGAACTAGTATCAGCGCAGCGCGACCTCATCGCTGCCACCTTCGCGCAGCTGCTCGTCGCCAACTGCGGCGGCGAGGACACCTTTAAGGTAAGAGAGAGAGAGAGAGAGAGAGAGAGGGGGAGAGAGGGGGGGAGAGGGAGGGGGAGGGGGAGAGGGAGAGGGAGAGAGAGAGAGAGAGAGAGGGAGAGAGAGAGAGAGAGAGAGAGAGAGAGAGAGAGAGAGAGAGGGAGAGGGAGAGAGAGAATTAATGATCCTTCGATGAATTAGTACAGCCTCATGTAGAACTAGTGTCAGCGCAGCTTAGATGCTTGTCTTTCACCTTCAAGGTATTAAGTAGGTTAAAGGCAGCTCTAGGCCGCCACATAGAAGGTACTAGATTCTCGGAAAACTGAAGATGAAAAATATTTGGAGTCATAAGTATTTTCTGGTATTCGTTGTCGTAGTACATGTTTGCTAGATTCTATGGCCGTTTAGCTATGCTCGTAAGTATCTAAGCTAATTGCGTTGGTTATGCTGGCAGAACAAGCAGGACTTCTTCTACAGCGAGGTCCGCAAGGCGCACTCGCGGCACCCGCACGACAAGCTAGCCATCCGAGTGTTGAGGGCAGACCTCGTGGCCACCAGCCTCAAGGCCACGCGACACTTCACCGTCGCCGACTGGTGCAAGAACTTCGACGTCACCTTTCAAGGGGAACAAGGTAGCTTATAATATACGTCCACTTTTTTAAACTACCAGAACAAGCAGGACTTCTTCTACAGCGGGGTCCGCAAGGCGCACTCGCGGCATCCTCACGACAAGCTAGCTATCCGAGTGTTGAGGGCAGACCTCGTGGCCACCAGCCTCAAGGCCACGCGACACTTCACCGTCGCCGACTGGTGCAAGAACTTCGACGTCACCTTTCAAGGGGAACAAGGTAGCTTACAATATACGTCCACTTTTTAAACTACCAGAACAAGGAGGACTTCTTCTACAGCGAGGTCCGCAAGGCGCACGCGCGGCATCCTCACGACAAGCTAGCTATCCGAGTGTTGAGGGCAGACCTCGTGGCCACCAGCCTCAAGGCCACGCGACACTTCACCGTCGCCGACTGGTGCAAGAACTTCGACGTCACCTTCCAAGGGGAACAAGGTAGCTTACAATATACGTCCACTTTTTAAACTACCAGAACAAGCAGGACTTCTTCTACAGCGGGGTCCGCAAGGCGCACAAGCGGCCCATCCGAGTCTTGCGCGCCGCACTATGGTTCGGCACTTTTGAATTGACGTTTGACAATTTAATTACTACAAAATGTTCTTTTATGAGGTCATGCATGGGTTTATGGAATAGTTGTTATCTAGGTAGGAAACATTTGAGATTTTGGGTGCCAATTAGACTAACTACCTACCTACAATTGATGTGTGGATGTGTTTAGGAGTGGACTGGGGCGGAGTGAGGCGGGAGTGGTTCTCGCTGCTGTGCGGCACGCTATTCGACGCCCGTTTCGGCCTGTTCGCGCCCTTCCACGACTCACCCACCGGCCTCGTGCACCCCAACCCGGAGCGGCCCAAGCACCTCAAGGTACTGTTTATATAACACTTTAAACTCTCGCGCTTTGTACACATATTTAATTACACAAACGGGTCTAACGCGATATAATTTCATTGTTTTTACCTTTAATTCCGACGTTTCAGCTGAGTTGCACCAGCTGTGGTCACGGAAAGACTGACGTCTCAACAAATGTCAACGGAGATATTAATAAAACACCACTAAACTACCCGAAATTAGTTAATAAAAATGTTTGGGGTAGACAAAGATATTGCAGCTTCCCGTCAAAGTTTAATGTTTATTGTCCACGGCACGACACACAACACTCACAGCATCCGCACACTGGTTCGAACAATGAAATTATATCGCGTTAGACCCGTTTGTGTAATTAAATATGGGTACTGTTTATGTCAATAAAGGACCTATAATGCCGACCCGAGTGGTTCTGGCTGCTGTGCTCACTGTTCGCCCCCTTAATCGATCGATTTGCTCCTCTGCACGATTCGTCCCGCGCAAATGCTTTGATACGTGTCTCAGCATGTTTCCCAAATGGTCTATCAAATAGGTGAATTTGTGGATTTGTGAACTTCGACTCAAACTTTAAAGTCAACTTCATTGATTTTAATGGCTGTTTTAGAGCATCTGGGCAACCACAATATGTTTGCATGTCATGATAGACGAATTACCGAAAATTATCATCTCATCTCGCAGCAACATTAGATAAAACAGCCTGTACGTAAGTACCTATGCAATCCTATGGCTGTTGTTTCAGCTGAAGCACTTCGAGCTGGCGGGCAAGCTGGTGGGCAAGTGCCTGTACGAGAGCGCGCTGGGCGGCAGCTACCGGCAGCTCGTGCGCGCGCGCCTCTCGCGCTCCTTCCTCGCGCAGATCATCGGCCTGCGAGTGCACTACAAGGTGATCTGTAGGGATGTTGACACATGTTGAATTTTATAACAAAATCTAGTAAAATAGATAGCAAACGAGCAATTTATCACAATAATGTGGATATTAAAATAAAATATTGAAAAATTACAAAAATACAGGACCTAAAAGTTTCAAAATTTAAGTTTTTTTTTAACTTCCAAAAACGATAAAAGTAAGGGTACCATTCGATTCCTTACATTTCACCAAAAAAAATATTGTACAGCAACTATATACATAAACGCAATATTTCACCGACAAAAACGCAATTTTCTTGTTTTGTCCATACTACAACGTGGGCGATGGCGTCACGGCCTCTGGCCGTTTTGTATAGGGCGTTTCGCGAGTGAAGTGCGACTGTCGGACTTTGACTACAATTTCTGACTTTTGTGTTACTTTAATGCAATGGGTCCCATATTGACATTTGATCCTAAAAACAAACCCGATCGATTGATACCATAAAAAAAATTAGTCATGTAGCCTATTGTGTGCGAATACCCGGGTTCAATTCGTTTTTATGGTTCCGTAGTCAACAAGGAACCCTTCTAGTTTCGCCATGTCCGCCTGTATGAGACATCCTCGTTTAGACGTATAGGTATTTCATGATACAATTTTAATGAAACATGCTCCTGATCGCGCTATTTATGTAGCGCACGATGCCCAATAATTCGCCAGTCGAGTCACCAGAACGTAGGTACCTTCAGGGAATTAATTTCTCAATACCTTTAAAATTTGATTTCACAATAACTGACCTGCTAGCATAAGTTGTGGCCTCGCGCGCGACTCCATACATCTAGCGCGACTTCAAGTATGGACTCGCGTGCGAAAACTCAACTTATGCTAGACGGTCTGGTGTACCTGTTTGTTCCCGCAAATTCCCCGAATGGGAATACACCCGATAACTCTGTGTTTTAGGAAGAAAACAGTTTATTTATTTAATATATTTTACTAATTTGTGTGACACAATTTAAAATAAATACTAATTAAGTAAATTGACAGCGTTTACTCCGGCCTTTTGTCATTAAAACATTAAGTGGAACCACATGTAACTTATCAACAGTACTTCGAGCAAGACGACCCTGAACTCTACCTGTCCAAGATCAAGTACCTGCTGGAGACGGACCTGGACTCGGCCGAGTCCGTGCCGGAGATATACTTCGCGGAGGACGTGTACAACTCGTCCGGCCACTTGGTGGAGACGCACGATTTAATACCCAACGGCTCGACGATACGGGTGAGTTTAACTTGAACCAGTATGTCATTTATAGCTAACTACGAAAAAAAATAAAAAAAGAGTAGGTACCTATAGTACTTTAAATAAAATGTCAACAGCCACGTTGCAGTTTTTATTTTTTTAACAGGTACGTTTTAGCGGTTTTGGCAGGTTCGTCTTTTCTACTATTTTGGGTATCTCTTGGGTATCTCATTTTGACCTGATATCTCAGTGGCAACCGGCAAAGTCAGATCGAGATCAAAATATAGAGAAACTTCTGATTGCTTAAGAGTACTATGGCTTTAGTTGCTTTTAAAATGGCAAATGAGCTGCTTTCTTTCTTTTTACTAATGGGACTCAACTGTGTTTTTGTTTGGCAGGTAACGAACAGCACCAAAATGAAATACCTGGACGCACTGGCACAATGGCGGCTGGCAACGCGTTGTCGGCTAGAAACGGACGCCTTCCTGCGCGGCCTCACGCTGCTCGTGCCCGACAACCTGCTCGCCATCTTCGACGAGAACGAACTCGAGGTAACCACTCTATAAAAACCATTCGATTCCTTACATTTCATCCAAAATATTGTATAGCAACTATATACATAAACGCAATATTTCACCGACAAAAACGAAATTTTCTTGATTTTTCCATACTACAAGATAGGCTCCCAGAGACCTTGACGTCACGTTCCCTTGTCGTTTTGTTTAGGGCATTTCGCGAGTGAAGTGCGACTGTCGGCTTTGACTACAATTTCTGACTTTTGTGTTACATTAACGCAATGGGTCACATAAAAACATTTGATCCTAAAAACAAACCCGATCGATTGATACCATAAATGAAAATTAGTCATGTAGCCTATTTGGTTGCAAGTCAGAGCTGTAGGCTTGGAACTGAAGCCCTGTCCAGACGGGTCAATTTTTTTCCAATCTGATTAAATTGTCCAATCAAATCGGGGCGTGCGGACGCAAACGCCAATTTTGCTCGCCGATGTCAACCGCCGATTATAACCGATATTATCGATAAAATATAGGTACGGACGAAATAATACTAATTTGTGACGCCGGTATTTTCGTTTGGGGACATTTTAATTTAGAGGGCTTTAATATGTGTCACCATAAGTCTAAAATTGGTGATTAAATTGGAGATTTACGCCAATATAATTACTGATCAAATCGGTCGATTTGATCATCCCATCTGGACACCACTTGACGCGTCTATGCGCGGCCTGTCGTTGCTCGTGCCCGACAATCTGCTCGCTATTCTTCGATGAGTACGAACTCGAAGTAATCAGTCTACAAACGACACAAGCACTGGATTGAATCAAATAGTCTGTCGGCTCGAAACCGACGCGGTCTTGCGCGGCCTCATGCTAATAACGATAGCAATGGAGTAATGCTAGTTATGGATGTGTGATAATTTCCAGCTGCTGGTGTGCGGCACGGGCGAGGTGTCGGTGGCGGACTGGCGCGCGCACGCGCTGGTGGCGGGGTCGGGGCGCGGCTGGGAGCGGCTGCTGGGCTGGTTCTGGGCCGCCGTCGCCAACTTCAGCGCCGAGGAGCGCGCGCGCCTGCTGCAGTTCACCACGGGCTGCTCGCAGCTGCCGCCCGCCGGCTTCCAGGTACAGCTGGCCTGCTGGTGTCGGCACGGGCGAGGTGTCGGTGGCGGACTGGCGCGCGCACGCGCTGGTGGCGGGGTCGGGGCGCGGCTGGGAGCGGCTGCTGGGCTGGTTCTGGGCCGCCGTCGCCAACTTCAGCGCCGAGGAGCGCGCGCGCCTGCTGCAGTTCACCACGGGCTGCTCGCAGCTGCCGCCCGCCGGCTTCCAGGTACAGCTGGCCTGCTGGTGTCGGCACGGGCGAGGTGTCGGTGGCGGACTGGCGCGCGCACGCGCTGGTGGCGGGGTCGGGGCGCGGCTGGGAGCGGCTGCTGGGCTGGTTCTGGGCCGCCGTCGCCAACTTCAGCGCCGAGGAGCGCGCGCGCCTGCTGCAGTTCACCACGGGCTGCTCGCAGCTGCCGCCCGCCGGCTTCCAGGTACAGCTGGCCTGCTGGTGTCGGCACGGGCGAGGTGTCGGTGGCGGACTGGCGCGCGCACGCGCTGGTGGCGGGGTCGGGGCGCGGCTGGGAGCGGCTGCTGGGCTGGTTCTGGGCCGCCGTCGCCAACTTCAGCGCCGAGGAGCGCGCGCGCCTGCTGCAGTTCACCACGGGCTGCTCGCAGCTGCCGCCCGCCGGCTTCCAGGTACAGCTGGCCTGCTGGTGTCGGCACGGGCGAGGTGTCGGTGGCGGACTGGCGCGCGCACGCGCTGGTGGCGGGGTCGGGGCGCGGCTGGGAGCGGCTGCTGGGCTGGTTCTGGGCCGCCGTCGCCAACTTCAGCGCCGAGGAGCGCGCGCGCCTGCTGCAGTTCACCACGGGCTGCTCGCAGCTGCCGCCCGCCGGCTTCCAGGTACAGCTGGCCTGCTGGTGTCGGCACGGGCGAGGTGTCGGTGGCGGACTGGCGCGCGCACGCGCTGGTGGCGGGGTCGGGGCGCGGCTGGGAGCGGCTGCTGGGCTGGTTCTGGGCCGCCGTCGCCAACTTCAGCGCCGAGGAGCGCGCGCGCCTGCTGCAGTTCACCACGGGCTGCTCGCAGCTGCCGCCCGCCGGCTTCCAGGTACAGCTGGCCTGCTGGTGTCGGCACGGGCGAGGTGTCGGTGGCGGACTGGCGCGCGCACGCGCTGGTGGCGGGGTCGGGGCGCGGCTGGGAGCGGCTGCTGGGCTGGTTCTGGGCCGCCGTCGCCAACTTCAGCGCCGAGGAGCGCGCGCGCCTGCTGCAGTTCACCACGGGCTGCTCACAGCTGCCGCCCGCCGGCTTCCAGGTACAGCTGGCCTGCTGGTGTCGGCACGGGCGAGGTGTCGGTGGCGGACTGGCGCGCGCACGCGCTGGTGGCGGGGTCGGGGCGCGGCTGGGAGCGGCTGCTGGGCTGGTTCTGGGCCGCCGTCGCCAACTTCAGCGCCGAGGAGCGCGCGCGCCTGCTGCAGTTCACCACGGGCTGCTCGCAGCTGCCGCCCGCCGGCTTCCAGGTACAGCTGGCCTGCTGGTGTCGGCACGGGCGAGGTGTCGGTGGCGGACTGGCGCGCGCACGCGCTGGTGGCGGGGTCGGGGCGCGGCTGGGAGCGGCTGCTGGGCTGGTTCTGGGCCGCCGTCGCCAACTTCAGCGCCGAGGAGCGCGCGCGCCTGCTGCAGTTCACCACGGGCTGCTCGCAGCTGCCGCCCGCCGGCTTCCAGGTACAGCTGGCCTGCTGGTGTCGGCACGGGCGAGGTGTCGGTGGCGGACTGGCGCGCGCACGCGCTGGTGGCGGGGTCGGGGCGCGGCTGGGAGCGGCTGCTGGGCTGGTTCTGGGCCGCCGTCGCCAACTTCAGCGCCGAGGAGCGCGCGCACCTGCTGCAGTTCACCACGGGCTGCTCGCAGCTGCCGCCCGCCGGCTTCCAGGTACAGCTGGCCTGCTGGTGTCGGCACGGGCGAGGTGTCGGTGGCGGACTGGCGCGCGCACGCGCTGGTGGCGGGGTCGGGGCGCGGCTGGGAGCGGCTGCTGGGCTGGTTCTGGGCCGCCGTCGCCAACTTCAGCGCCGAGGAGCGCGCGCACCTGCTGCAGTTCACCACGGGCTGCTCGCAGCTGCCGCCCGCCGTTCGATTTGTGTTTTGCGTAATTTCATGTTGGCGTTATGCGTAGTTGGTGTTTTGCGTAGTTGGTGTTTCGCTTAAGTGGTTTTTTGCGTAGAGTTGGTGATTCGCGTTTGTGGTTTTATGCGTCTAAAGGACACTCCTTTAGACGCATAAAACCACAAACGCGAAATACCAATCCCAGGTTTTTTGGTATTTTGCGGACTTCTAAAAAATATTACGCAAAACGCCAACTACGCATAATACCACAAACGCGAAATACCAACCTGACGTGTTGTGGTGTTTGGCGATTTTATTTATTACGCAATATACCGAACACTTACAATACCACAAACGCGAAATACCAACTGGAACTTGTAAAATATAATATTTACAATCGAAGTATAATACCTTTTATCAACAACAGCCATTCGTTATCTAAAGAGGTTTCATTTTATAAGGACCTACTTGTCTAGATAATTAAAACTAATGTCAAAGCTATAACTATAAATAGTTTTAATACATAAGATTTCGAACCTATGGTTTCCAAAACGGCCGACTTATTTTGAAACTGTAGCCTACAGACGGCAAGGCGGACATGCATCTAGTTGGTATTTCGCGTATCGTGTTAGTTGGCATTTCCTGTGATAGGTGGTATTCCGCATACATGGTATTTAGCGTGATTTGTGTTTTGCGTAATTTCATGTTGGCGTTATGCGTAGTTGGTGTTTTGCGTAGTTGGTGTTTCGCTTAAGTGGTTTTTTGCGTAGAGTTGGTGATTCGCGTTTGTGGTTTTATGCGTCTAAAGGGTTACACTGGACTAGACGTTATAGTTCGTTTTTTTAGCATTAGAAAGAACTTGTAAGAAGGTAAGCGATCTTGACATGTCTTTTAATTGAAAAACGCTTTTTATAAATCTAAAACTATTACTTATGAAAGCAGAAGAGTATAAATGATCGTATTAGACTCATAATTGTTACATATTTGCCGTAACTTATTTTTAAAAGACACACCTTAAAAGACACAATCTCAAATAAATCAATCTTAAAAGACACACCTTATTTCTAATGCTAAAAAAAACGAATCATACATATGTTTTACAGTTACAAAATGTAAGTGCCTAAACAAGAGCGACTGAAGTATTCCAGCGACAAAAACACAATCCAGCGTTCGTCGTCATCTAGCGTTGTTCCAGCTTTATTCGTTTGTTCATGGGAGCCTGGGGAGCAACTAATCCCTTAGCTTAGCATAGAGGAATCCCTTATTGGGATTATCCCGGTTTTACTCATGCCGTTTTTCTATGCTGCCATTACTAATGTTATATGAACATTGTTCTCGTTTTTCCGCAGGAGCTGAACCCTCGGTTCCAGATAACGGGCGCGCCGACGTTCGGCGCGCTGCCCACGGCGCACACGTGCTTCAACCAGCTGTGCCTGCCCGACTACGACTCGTACGAGCAGCTCGTGCACGCGCTGCTGTGGGCCATCAACGAGGGCGGCGAGGGCTTCGGCATGATCTGAGCGAGTCAGGTCAGTACAATGTAAGATATAATAGTACATTATTGTCGAGGTTCGGAAGTAGCTACTTGCTGGCTAAGGATTCGTTTTAAACGGACGACCTTGGGAGTCTGTTTAATTGAATCCGAAGCCAGCAAGTAGCCTTCCAACCGAGTCATATTTAGTGCTTTTCTCAAAAATGGTGCAAGAAATAGAAATATTTTACGGAAGCAACGTTCTAATTTTCACATAAAAAAGTTGTACCATTAAAAAGATTTGCTTGCCGCCTTTAAAAAAAAGAAGTGTATTATTCTGCTGAAAATACGCCAACCTATTTGAGACACCTTAATAGTCGCGGTACCAACATTAAGCCTGTATAAAGAGATATCTGTTTCTCGCTCTCACTTATGAGTGCGACGCTCCAAGGTCGCGGTGCGGTGTATGTTAGGATGTTACAGGCTTTATAATAATAAATGCTGACAATCATCTGTTTGGCTGTTTAAGGGGCCTATGCCTTCATTTGATATGGCCATTTAAAGTTTTAAAAAGTTTGGAACTCGTTAAATAATGGAATTTGTATGCAACATTGCAGTCCCGAAATCGAGACTGCAATGTTTTTAACTTTTTAATTTTTTGAATGACCATAAACTACGCACTTCGCGACCTATTTTTTAACCGGCAACGTCGACTTTACCGTCCATTTTTGAGAAAAGATATATAGCCATATTGACATCCTTTCCGTAATAATACTATCATTTGACATTGTATATTAATTTTCCAATATTTATTTGACTTTGTGATGAATTTATTTTGCTATTGATATTTGATGATGATTTTTATCTGTATTGACATTTGTATATAATAAATAGTTGACGATCATAATATAAATTCGTATAGATTAGCTTAGCTTAGAACTGTTCATTAGCAACACAATCTTAACTCTACCCTGCCTTTATATCCTAGAGGTAGCTAAACAGGTAAGGCTTAATTTGGAACAGTTCCAGTTTAATGCTGCGGAACCCAAATACAACTTTAGGCACCGCGACGAACTTCGTCCACCCCGTACACGGCTAGCGAAATCTAAAAAATGTCTGCACACAATCGGCCCCAAAATCTATAACCGTGTCTCTGAAGACATTAAAACTGCGAATAGCAATAATTCATTCGTACTGAAACTTAAAAAATACCTAGTCTCTGCTGCCTACTATTCGTTGAATGAATTCTTCATTTAGGAATGGCACATGAGGGCTGCACGTAATATTAATTTATAATAAATAATGTAACCTAGTGTAATATAGATAATTAAATGTAAATATAGTAATGTAATTTAAATATAGAATAGTAATTATTTATGACGTGTAAAATTGTATTTTATTAATAAATATTTGAATTGAATTGAATTTAGAATAATTTACAATGTAATTTCATATTATGAAATAAATAAATCTAAATCTAAAAGTTAATTTAACTAAAGTTGTATTTAATACCAAAATCAAACTAAGAAAAGAAAATGAGCAATCTATCGCAACAAAATGGGAATGTAAAAAAATTGGTAGGTACCGAATAATTGAATTACTTAACTATTGAGATTTACTTAAAAAGTGTGTAAAACTAAAATTAAATCATTACTATAATATGTAACTTTCCATCAGAGAAGGGTCCTTATGCTTTATGTGCAATAAGGACCTTTCTATTAGAATTTGTGTTGGAATTTCAGACAAACCGTATAAAAATTCTACGAGTGTGCCACCATAGTGCAGCTCTAGCGCACATCCTAAAATATAGAGTAACTTGTACATACCTATTCTACGCCTTAAACAGTTTTTGACAAGTTTACACACATAATTTGTTGCGAATAAATATGACATTGATGCATCAAGGCCGTTTGTTTACAACTTTACAGGGACCTATCGCGAAACGCAAAAAATTAAATTTGTTTTTCTGCTTCTCTATCGTTCGAATATGCAAGAGTGATAGAGAGGCAGTTAACGAAATTTCGAATTTCGTATTTCGCGGTAGACCCTCTGAAAGTGCTAGTGGCTCCTCCTACCCAGAGTTTTGCGTAATATTCCGTATTATGTCACCGATGCAATAACCCCGTATCGTATAGACAACATTGAAACTTATACGTCTTTCTTGTATTTCCAGGATATTTTTGAGGACATTGGAGCTAATAACACGGATGTTACTGGATATTGAGAAGAGCGAGCGAAGCGGGGAGTAGTGCTGCCTTGTCACCTTGTATTTACTTCTAGTCACGTCTCAAAGACTTTTATTTTTGCGTACTTTATGTTTAGATATTTTTGGCACCAAAGGTAAGCTAATACCTAAGAAACATTTTATATTATTTACCTACGATGTTTACGATTTCCCTTTTCATTCACTATTCCTTATTTTATAGATACCTATTTTACGTAAATATGCAATTGCTAGATGTGTGTGGTTGCGTTGTCGTATTTAACGTAGGTTGTGAAAAGGTTATAAAAACTCGTGCAGATTTTGAGTTGTATGTCAGAAGTTATGAAAATTAGGAAAACACGAATGATTACAAAGAGCACAAAGGTCCCGTCTAATATTACAGCCTGAATTATATATTGTACCGAATGTAAGGAGTCTCAGGTTTCAGGTTCTGAAGTATACAATTAGACCAATTATTTAAGCAAACGAAAAATCGAACATACAGATTTCGATAGATCGTTGTTTAAACCAAAATATTAGGTACATTTATGCTACTAATATGTTACCTCTAGTAAGGTTGTTGTCTACGTATATTCTTGATTACGTCTGTAAGACCTAAGTGCAATATTAGATTACTAAGACATGGCGGGATTTTATACACCGACTGTAGTCGTAAGTTACGGTTTTGTCACTAGTTAGCACTTTTATGTAGTAAATTATTTTGTGTAGGTAGTATAGTACAGCCTAAACCAAATGTTTGTGCAATATTTATTTTTTATCTTTAATCAAGAGGCAAACCCCAATTTAATATAAGATACGCGAGTTCTGCCTGAAGCGTAGCGCATACGGACGAGGAATTGATAAGTAAGTGACAATAAAGTAAACCACGCCATATTGTCATCTTAGATCATGGAATGTATAATGTACATAAGTTTAAGAACAGTAAAATGTTGTAAAATGTCATTTTAGAAATCTATATGCCTAATACATGTACACTATTTCTTGAAACTGACCGAAAAATATCGGTTAAACTAGTATTCGTCTAACGTTATGGGTAAAATGCAATAAAGCAGTGAAAACTTTAATCTGTCAAGTGTTCGCCTTCCCACAACTGTAGATACCGTTCAACCTTAGTGTATTGGGCATTTGACGGGTTACGTAGTAATGAATACTTATTTACAGTCACAATATTATCAATTTTATTTAAAATCGACCTAGCCCTGTGAACCCAGTGGTCTTCTTAACCTTTTCGACACCGTGTCAAACCTTGTCAAACACAATCACAAAAACACAAAAGCTGTCACGCTGACGCCACGTCACCGAAGTGTCAAAACTGAAATTGAACTTTATGCATAATATGCACGTAGGTCTATGTTGCTCTGTGGTCTGTGACCGATTAATCGGTCTTTGGCGTTGAACCTACGGTCCGTATATATCGGTCATTGGCGTCCAAAAGGTTAAAATGGGTAATGTATGTACCTGATACCTATACCTACCTATGCGATCTCATACGCATTTATAAAATGCATATTTTAGAATGCAATGGAGCATGAATTTTGTTATAATATTATACTCACCTGTGTATTAACTGCGTTTTAAGTATTATTTATTTATTTTATTTATTTAAACTACATTGTACAGTAAAATTGTAGAAAAGGCGAACTTAATGCCAGAAGGCATTCACTACCAGCTAACCAGAAAGGTTATGTACGATCTGGTACAATGAAAAAAATTTTATTTTCTATATTGTGGTAAAGACAGCATGGAATTTATTTACAGTTGTAATTCAGAATATTATTTTTACTAATTCTTAGTAGGTATCTGCTTGTTTAAGTTATTAAACCAGTATTTAAATATATACTGATTTCCTGTATCCTGAAAAAAAGGAATTAATATTATATAATAAAAAAAATATAAGATATACAATTAACTTGGTTTCTTAGTGCGCTCGATTTTACTACAAATGTATAAAAGGAGTAAATTGATAGTAAAATATGGTCGAATCAGGCGCAATGCTTACTTAGATCAATTGGGTACTTTCCTACTAGTCAAATCAGCTCCTGTTTTAGAACTGTCAAATCGATTTGCCAATATGGAATTTATATGAAAACGTGTGTAGTGACGTCACGGTCATCTCACCTACTTTTTATATTTCTATCTGATTTATTAAATATAAATTGTGTTTAAAAATAACTTCCATCTATGTTTTTCTAATAATTATCTGGTGCTTTATTTCGTGCACGGTGCGAAATAATTCATGATTAGTAGAGGAAAGTACCCAATTAAGATTAAGTTACATTTTGTATTCATTAGTACAAATGACGAGAGGCCTAAAGTAAACTGTAAACTCCATTTTCAGAATCTATATCTAGTCTTAATATATAAATTATTTAACAGATTCTTTTTACATTTAGCCTTTCGTTGGTATTATTACATTTCTGCTGGACAAGTATTTTTTCTGATAGATAGTTGTCACAATTATCGTCCTCGGGAAATCGTGTCTTGTTTGCTTTTGTTTGATTGGAATTTGTAAATTGTAATACCTATTTTGTATTTATATCAGGCCTTATTGTGTGCAATAATTAATTTAGCAATGTTTAATTATTAATTATTATGGTAACGTTGACGAAATATAAAGTGAGCCGATCTTGTTCAAACTTATTCGAGAGATCGGCTGGTTATTATTGTTTATTTAATTTTATTCACGTATACTCTCCCCGCTAACTTTTCTGCACAAGGCGGAAAATGGGACTTTCTGTGCCTATGTCGACCCCATTGATTGACCCATACAAACATGCGGACCATGCGGTATCATGCAATGTAATAATAATATATTACAGTAGGTACATATGGTGCTACTTTCTCGAACTAGTGCGGGAAATAGCACTTTCCGTGCGTATGTCGAAAGTTTAAAGTGCCATATGTACCTACTGTAAAACGTTGTACGATACACGTGCGTATAGGTAATTCGCAACTCGTGTTGATTTAAAACACTCCCTTCGGTCGTGATTAAATTTATCGCCACTCGTTTCGAATTTCCTCTTTTCCGCACTTGTATCGTAAATAACTACATACCTAGGGCAGTAAAGTACCTAATAAAACTATTTTTTTGTCCGTCGGAGGCGTCGGAGCCAAAAGTGGCTACTTCGTTAAGCTCAGCGTGCCGAAAGTTGACGCTTTCCGCACGGAGAACAGAAAAGACTGTTAAGAGTTAGTGTAAGGCCTGAGTGGACGCTCGAGTTGGGCGTGCAGCGGGGCGGTGCGTGCGGCGTGCATGTTAAACAAATGCAAACGTATAGTAGCGGCCTTAGTGCACGCTGCTCAAATCACTTGTGAGTCCGACGCCCCGCTGCACGCCCCGCCGAACGCTCTGCTTCGAGCGTCCACTCAGGCCTTACACTTAGACCATGATAAGTACACGCTATGAAGTAACGATTTTGATAGTACAAGTAAGTACACGTATTGCAAGTGTTACTTATACGGACATAATTTCATACTTGTTTGACGTTTAAAATAACACTCGCACTGCTGTGTGTGCTATCAAAATCGTTGCAGACTTATTTTGGTCTAACTCTATGTCGAATTAGAGGACCTATGGCGAACCAATTCGTTCCAGACGAAACGAGAGCAATAGAGATGCAGATAATGAATTTTTGATTTCTGATGTCCGTGGTAGGTCCTCAGTTCGTTATGTTCGCTTATGACCAGTATTTGCTTTTCTATCCCATCGATCAACTTTTCGGGTGTGCTACTCTGCAGCGGCGCCACCATAATGAATACCAATGAATTATATGGTGAAATGATGTACCTAAAAAGTACATCATGTACCTATAATGTTTATGACTGTACCTGTGATAGGAAACGAAATAATCGGCATTGAAAGTGGCGCCGCTGGGGAGCATACTCCCCAGGGGCGCCACACAGTACTCATAGATAGAAATGATATTAGCTATTTTTGATGATCAAACGAACTTCTTGAAGTGAAGTTCGATCGAAATTATATGAGTCACTTCATTTGAAGATATAATTATATATTAACCATGTAGTTCCCCTATTGTACAGGTAGCATCGCACACATTTAAGAGTAACTATTTTGATTAAAACTGTCAAAGCAACTTCCGCCCACATCCGGTTACCGCTCACCGGCATGCCGCTCTTCATTATTTTTAGAGAAGGCAGAAACCAAAACTTATATCAGGGTTCTAGGGCGGGAGGGACCTTATATTATATCTTCAAATGAAGTGACTCATATAATTTCGATCGAACTTCACTTCAAGAAGTTCGTTTGATCATCAATTATATTTCGTCACTTCATTTTTCAGATATAATTATATATTAACCATGTAGATGTTTAGAGATATAAGTTTTGGTTGAAAAAAGATAAAAGTGTTGGTTGTCTTTTTCTTTTATCTTTTTTTTTTTTTTTTGTCTAAGTTAGGAGATTCCTCCTGACTATCGCATGGGCGCCGGGGCGTCCCGAATGAATTTATTTTTCCTTAGTTTATATTCCACTGAACGCAGTATTTTTAAATACTGTTCGTTACGTACACAACGCACTGGCATTAGAAATATATTATTAAAAGTATAGTAAAACATTTAAAAACAGGTCCAAGGTTTATTTTATTTATAACAAAGGTTATTTATTTATTATTTATTAAAACGAGTAATTCAGGTGGAATGTGTTTGTTAACCGTGGTGCTAAACCGGAACGCCAATTCTTATTTGGCCCAAGTGTACGCAATATATTAGGCTGCTAGGTACTCATAAATAGTGTCATTGGTATGAGATAATTTATGCCTATTAAAGTTCAATATTTCAAAACATTCGTTTGTAAATTAATCGTTAATTAATTCGTTTAAAATTAATAATGCGACTCCACAGTCAAACAAATGTAGTTTTGTGGAGCTTTGTCCTTAACAAAAAAGTTGTAACTTTTGTGTAATAAATAACTAAAATAAATAAAAAATAAATAAAAATCGCCGTGCGTGTAGAATATTGACTTTTTTTTTTTTTTTTTATTCTTGGGATTTATTTTATTATGTTGTACCCATTTTGGATGTTATGTTTTTAACTTACAATTAGTGTCCCAAATATACCACATATGTCACCAAGTAAGTTATATGATTTAAAACCGTATTTTAGTAGTCGTTTAACTTTAAGTTAAAATAATACGATCTGATGATCCTTTTTCATGAAGCCATGATACTACCTTTTCTGATTTATTTACTGCTATCATAAAGGAATCCAGAAGCACGAGAAACTAAACTGAACCAAAATTAAATCAATGCTTTAGCAAACAACTGTATTAACGGGTTGTGTTTTTAACTTTTTAGGCAATCAAGTACCCAAGTTATTATCTAAATATTTATCTATTACTATAATATCGAACGCCGTGTACTGCACACCAAGTTCAGGACATAATATGTGTACATTATACACAAGTTTACTGTGCAAATTGAGTCATAAAGCATTGTTAAAAAGCACAAAGGAAGTTTAGTGATGCAGGTTCAACAAAGGTCCATATTAGGTATAGCTAGGTTAAATTTTTTGAACACATTACGATGTTAGAACAAATCCTAATAATCCCGGGTTAATCTTTACTTTATGGACCGTCGATTTTTGGGGTGCGGAGGGGGGAGGGGGGAGGGGGGGGAGAGGGCTACCCCCCAGTCCAAACCCCATGGCGCGGAACCCCATGGTTATGGAGATATCCATGGTTAAAGTTTGTATGGAATTACTATGAAATAAGGGAATACAGCATAATTTCAAGGGGGAGGGGGTGAGGGGTGAGGGGGGGCGCGCTTCGGCCGAAGGCCCGCTTCGTCACCCCTAAGGTCGCGAGCTGACGAGACCATAGCTCGCTTGTGGACGTCGCCGGCTCGCTACGCTCGCCACCTCCCCCCCCTGCGCTTCGCTATTTGGTCTCGGTCGCTCGCTGACCTCGGGGCTACTCCGCGAGCCTTCGACCTCAGCGGTGAAGCTGTTGGATCTGGGTAGCTCCGGCGCTGCGGAAGAGCAGCCCTTCCGCCCTCGCGTGACAAAGCACGCTCACTACACTCGGCTCTGCAGCTTCGGCTTACTGGTCGCCTTCGGCGACCAGCCTCAGCCGCTCGCCTCGCTCGTTCCCGCGCTCCGTCACGGCGGGCGAGGGCTGCCCTCCCTCCGCGCCTCCGTTTTTGGAATTGCTCTCTAGGGGTAGGACAGACAAGCCCACGTGGATAGTGGGGTGCTCTGATTCGGTTTTAAGTGACCTTGAGATTCTGGTGACCAAAGATTTTGGTGACCTTGAGATTCTGGAGACCTTGAGATTCTGGAGACCAAAAATTTTGGTGACCTTGAGATTTTGGTGATAATAAATTGCGTGACCTTGAGATTTTGGTGACCTTGAGGATGGTGGTGTGGTATAAAAGGTAATATAAATTTACACAAAACGGCACCTTTCGACGTCTGCTATGACATTACTCCTTTATTTCATAGTAATTTCATACAAACTTTAACCATGGATATCTCCATAACCATGGGGTTCCGCGCCATGGGGGTTGGACTGGGGGGTAGCCCTTTGCACCCTCTACCCCCCCATACCCAACACTCCCTCCAAATCGACGGTCCATAAAGTAAAGATTAGCCTTTAATTTAATTTGATTTGAAAAGGTGTTATAAACTCTTAAAATGTCCTTTTGTGAAAAAAGGTTTTAAAGTTCGCTAGCGGTCCTTGTCCGCGATGTGGAATTAGAGGCTCCGAGCCTACTCCGAGGCTACTTGATATCAAAAACAGGCTCGTCTAAGAGTCATAACGTAATTTAGGCTAACGATACAACCATACAACCCAGCGTTACCTCCATGCAGGACGGGATACGCTGTGGCTGTGATATCGTTCCCCGCGTCTTGACGCGTCGGCCGTGTGACGTTTGAGCAGACAGCGACACTGAGAAAATTTAGTTATGCACACGCATGTCAACTTATAGCAGCTCCTGCTGAACAAATTGTGACACAACGGACATTCTAAAGACTCACGCGGCCTAGCGCGTTTCAAGACTGTCAACTTCAAACTAAGTTTTTTTTTTTTTTTTTTTTTACATATATAACGTGTCTAATATCGTTAGGTCCTCTGGATCTATCCAAGAAAAAAAATATATATAAATTTTATTTTAACCAAATTTCAAAATCCATCATGTTTGCGATCTATAACAAATACCGATATGAACGTGCATAATTATGCTTTCGGTTCAATCATGCGCTATCACATGTGTAGCATTACCAAAAGGTATATTAAACAAAAATCATTTATAAGACTATACTGCTACTCAACTTTCGTAGTAATCTTTCAAATAATTTGCTCAAACTCGAATGGTTATTATTGCGCTCATATTACATACATATAAAAGATGATCCAAGGGCCAAGGTCCATTAATGGCACCAGAATAAGTATATGTATGATCCACTTTTATAAACTTAATGTATACTGTTCGAGTTACTGAATGTGCAATTGTGCATAGTACTTACCTAATAACCAGTTAAAACCCGAGTAGGTAAAGTCAGCGTACCTACTCCACAAACATCATTTGTAATTAGCTTACTGTACATTTGTACATAACTCCATGTGACGAGTCTTTACATTTGAATAAAGATATATTATAGGGGATGAACCTCTGTTTATCATTTTATAATATTATTGACAACAAGGAATGAATGGCCATATTTGCATAGATATCGGTGTTGCAACTGTTGCAGCTTCTATTCCCGCAGCGCGAACTAAACAGGTACCTATTTACAGCAATCAACTACGAGAGCAATCCGCAGAATTTGAGGTAAGTAACAAGCAACAAAACTCAAACTTATGCCTTCTATTTGTATCCAAATATTCGCTCTGTCGGAAATAAAATATTGTTGGCATAATAAAAATATTGTATTTGCTGTATTGCTACTGTGGTTGTATTGTGAGTTTAGAAAACAAATATTATGTTTAGTGATTTCATCTTGACGCCATGACATATATTATGAATGTGCTATATTAATAACATATGCTGTATTAATGACATAGTTAGATAGCAAAAGAAGTATAAGTGGTGGGTCCCACCAACTACGGATAATACATTTATGATATGAAGGTAGGTACCTACATATATTTTAAACTTGGCAAAAGCGTATTGCATAGTAGGTACCATCGTATTGTCAGCATTGTATTGACAATGGCTGGAGGGGTACCGTGACCGACACATGAAACTTATTGAACCATACCATACATTCATTTGTTTATGTTTTACGGTTTCTATTACCTATTTAATTATTTATATTTTTAAGGGCATACTCTGAGGGTAATCCTTTAAAGGATAATCGTTTTGAAAAATGGAATATTATAATATGAATAGGTTACCTAGTTAGGTACCTAGTTTGTTTTTATTATTATTCTCAGATGGATGGTCATGGTACCTACTCTAAATGACGCTTGACACTTTGTCAGCTTCGACATGAACTGATGTATTAATGATGAAAAAGGCGTAAAGAGTGTTTCGTATTCAGTACTCACAAATTGTTCAAGTGGGTTTATTAGATAAATTATGATGAATAAACTCATGTTCCTCTAATTCAATTGAATTAGGTGTACTCCTTATAATTGGATGACTCAAATGAATAAATCATTTTATTTCACTTTAAAACAATATCTCAATCAGACAATAAGTAATACTTATTTACTGACTTCGCCTATAAGCGATCTTGACATTATAAATATATTTTTGTGTACTCATTTGGTTGACTCTTTTTTATGCAGTTTAATGTAAGAGTAAACCGAAGTTGTTAAAGTTTCATCGTCACCAAAATGTATGCACCACTGTCAGCGCACCACTTCATTTGTTTAATTGCAAATTGTATGTCAGAAAAAATTACTATAAAGTAATAATGTGACGTGATGTAGGTACATCTAGCAATTCCCACTTTTAGAGACAAGTTATAACTACCTCCTGTATTAATATTATTTATGTGGGTACATGTAAGCAATGTACTACTGTGTTAATTATAAAATATGTGAGATAGTCTTTATTGTTGATTCACATTAGACCTCTGGGCGCATTAGGGTTTCTGTTTATTATACTTTGAGGGTTCATACTATTTTTTAAATACCGTTCTATGGGTTAGGTGTGAGTAAAATTTATGTCCAGCGTGGAGGTAAATGGCGGCCAAATTAAAAGCAAGGAATATACTATATTAAGTTTAATGTTAAGCAGAAGGCTGGTTGGAAAAAGTGATCGTATATACAGGCAAGTAGGTTCTTATATAGCTATCGTACAGCGCCACACTACTGATTACTTATGAACTATTACATATACTGACATACCTAAACTAAGCTGTTGAGCTCGTATGCTAGTACATAGGAGTTTCGGTAGATGTCACCTTATTTACATATTATAGGACTGTGGTGCTGTCTACCGGTGATTTATATCTAATATCTATTAATAAGTTTGAGAGCCCTAACCTAGATGGCGTAAGGCGCAAGTAGGTATTGCATACCTATTTGTCCATTCCCTGATAAGATAGGTCTTAACATTTTGCCACCCCTTGAAATAGTTAATGTTTTACGAGTAACATTAGGTATTTCAAAGAATAGGACTTATATATTTTTGGCTATTAGTAAGGATGGGCAGAGTTCTTTGTTATGAGTTATAGTTAGGTAATTACTTATATTTAAATTAGAGCTGTGCCCATTCCTATAAATGAAATAACAATAGGACATGTTTTTTTATTTTAAATAGGGAGTAGGTATTCTTATTATTTATATACTAGGTAAGTTAGGTATACGTACTTAATTATTATACTTATTACTTAATCATAATTATTTAAACGATAACATTAGGTTGGTAGGTATTAACTACTTATATAACTTGGCCCGAAGTAGGTAATGGACAAATGTTATTGAACGCGCGTTGGATGTCTCCTCTGGCGGTTCGGATGATGGCTACCCTGGTGATGCCATCCCGGCCCGGCTGCGTCGCGACGATCTTGCCCAGCCTCCACCGGCAGGGTGGCAGGCGCTCTTCTCGTACCAGGACGACGGTGCCGACTGCGAGGCTTGGGCCGCGCGCGCTCCTCCACTTCGTGCGCTCCTGCAGCGTTCCGATGTAGTCACGTGACCAGCGCCGCCAGAAGTCCTGGGTGATTTGTTGCAAAAGTTGATAGTGAGTTAATCGGTTTTTTGGTATATGGTTATAATCTTCGTCAGGAAGTGAATTTGGTGCTTTTCCAATTAAAAAGTGAGCTGGCGTGAGGACAGGATAGTCAGGATTTGAAGTAGGTAAGGGACACAATGGCCTAGAGTTCACAATTGATTCTACCTGATTTAGGATAGTTACAAATTGTTCATAAGTTAACAAAGATAACCCTAACACTCTTTTTAAATGATATTTGGTAAGTTTTATACTAGATTCCCATAGTGACCCCATATGAGGTGTATAGACGGGAATAAAACTCCATTTTATACCCTCGTCTGCGCAATGAGATACTAGTTCGCTCGAGCTGTCCTGTAGATATTTTTGCAAATCTTTCAGTTCGTTACTAGCCCCATGAAAAGTTGTTGAATTGTCACTCACCAACTCCTGCGGTTTACCTCTCCTGGCGATGAACCGTCGCAGCGCCGCCAGGAAGTTGGCTGACTCGAGCCCTGTAATTAATTCGAGATGAATTGCCTTTGTTGCAAAACAAATAAATACTGCTATATAGCACTTATAGACCTTGTAACCACGTCCTGTCCTATCTCTAATGTTATAAGGTCCTCCATAATCGATACCTGTGATAGCAAAGGGGGGGGATGGGTTTACCCTCGAGGGGGGTAAGTCTCCCATTATAGGGTTAGTAGTCTTTGGATTTGCTCTAAAACACGGAACGCATTTATTTACAATTTTTGAGGCTAACATTCTACCTTTAGTTGGCCAGATGCGCTCGCGAATAGTTGATAGTAATAACTGAGGGCCAGCGTGCAGAGTACGTTTGTGTGCGTTTTCCATCAGTAGTTTGGTAAACGTGTGTTCGTGACTTAGTATTAAAGGGTGTTTCTTTTCATACGCATAATGCGAAAGACCGATTCGTCCGCCTACGCGAATGAGTCCGTCTTTCATGAATGGGTGTAAAGATAATATTTTGGATTTGTTAAGAACCGGTTTGTTGTTTTGCAACAATTTATATTCGTGTGGAAATGATTCCATTTGTGAATGTTTGATTAATGTGTGATCCGAATTTTTTAATTCTTCTACGGACAATGGTCCTGATAATTTTTTATTCGGATTAATTGTTCGTGTTTTATTTTTTGTGTTATATATAAATCGTAGTATGTATGCTAATACATGAATAAGTGTTTTATCACTTGACCACCTGTGAAAAAGATATTGTAACGTGTCGTTAGATTCGGTGTTAATAGCCAAGGTGAGTATTGTGTCTACGTCGCTCTCGGCCTCGGGTATGTGATCCAGTGACTCAGAATCGTGGGACGGCCATGTATCAGAACTTTGGCTTAACCACGCAGGCCCGGACCACCATAACTGGTTGGTTTCCAGCTTGCCTGGTGCTACCCCTCGGGACAAAAGGTCGGCGGGGTTATCCTCCGAGCGAACCCAGGACCAGTCGTGCTTGCTTGTAAGTGATAATATTTTTGTGACTCTGTTACTAACAAAACAAGTTAATTTAAGGTTACTATTCTTTATCCAACACAACGTTATTTTTGAATCTGACCACAGGTTGATTTTGGAAATGTCACATTTTAATGCTCGTTTTATTTTGTCTACATGTGTTGCGAGAAGTAAACTGGAACAAAGTTCCAAATTTGGAATAGTTTGGGATTTAATTGGTGTGATTTTTGATTTTGAGTAAAATAGATGAACTTGAACGTTTCCTACCCTATCGCACGATCGTATATAAATGGCAGCGCCATAGGCTTTAATACTGCTGTCACAAAATCCATGAATTTGTATCGTTACATAATTAGGTATGACTGTACATCTCGAAATTTTTAATTGGTTTAATAAAAACAAGTCTCGATAGAATGTGTTCCATTCTTGGATCAAGTCTTGTGTTAATTCGGTGTCCCAATCTAATTGAGCCTTAAATAATTTTTGGATAAATATTTTGGCTACTACAATTACTGGTCCCGTCAAGCCTAGGGGGTCGAAAATGGACGAAATTACCCCTAGTACCTTTCTTTTGGTGATTGGGTGTGAAATTTGATTTTCTTTAATGGTGTACATAAGCTCATCTGAGTCACTAGACCACGCTAAACCCAGTACCTTATGTGTTTTATCTCCAAACTCGGTTGTAGATGTGTTTTGGTGTGTATGTGTTTCGCTCACCCGTTTTATGATGGCTTCGGAGTTAGACTTCCATTTCCGCAGCGTGAAGTTGGCTCCTCGCAGGATCTCGTTCACCTGTGATGCAGTTTCGGCTACCTGATTCTCGTCGTCACCGCCGGCGATAAAATCGTCCATGTAGAACTGGTTCGCTATGGCCTCTGCAGCTGCTGGAAATGTGTGTTGGTTCTCGTTTGACAATTGTAACAAACATCTGGTTGCAACATGTGGTGCTGACTTTAAGCCGAAACTTAATGTAGTCAGCATATAAATTTGGAGTCGTTGGTGAGTATTTTCCCGCCAAAATATGCATTGTAGGTATTGTTGATTTGGTTTTAAATAAATACATCTGTACATTTTTTGTATGTCAGCGTTAATAACATATTGGTACTTTCGGAACCGTAGAAGTATATTTATGAGTTCGTCCTGTAATATTGAGCCTTTGTATTGTATATCATTCAATGAAACGCCGTTATCGGTCCTGCATGAGCAGTCAAAAACAATTCGAATTGGAGTGGAGGGGGAGTCGCGAAAAACAGCCTGGTGGGGTAGAAAATTACATGGGCCATCATAATTATCTTGTAATTTAATCATATGGCCAGCTTGTTCGAACTCGCGCATGAAACTCACATATTTATCCTTAAATTCGGGGTTCCGCGCGAACTTAGTCTCTAACGTTTTGAACCTCCGATATGCTATGTGCCTAGATTGACCTAGCTTGGTAGGTGGCTGCTTTAATGGAAGTTCAATTTCAAAATTACCTTCAGAGTTGTGAGTGTGGGTTTTCAGAAATATATCCTCACATTGTTTTTCATCATAAGGTAAATTTGGTGCGGAACCCTCCTCTATTTCCCAAAACTTTTTTAATTGAGTTTCAACTGTAATTTTACATTGAATAGCAGATTCGGATTTTTTATGTACGGGACCCGTAACTAACCACCCCAGGCGTGAGCGTCTCAGAACCGGTAATCCCGGCCCGAGCGAGTATTTACCGGTGAGAAGTAAATCAAAAAATATTTCGCCACCGATCAGCAAATCTACATCTTGAGCTAAGTTAAATTCGTCATCTGCTAATTTATAACGCGGCGGAATGTGCCAACGTTGCACGTTTGGTATTTCAATATTGGTTGTACAAACAGTAGGCGAAATAAAACAGGACAAATTAGTCGTAAAGGTTCCGTCTAAGGAATGCAATGTTATGTCACACGATTCTAGGACAGTAGACACTTTTTCATTGAAACCTATGACATTTAAGGCGTATTGTTCCTTAGGTAATTGTAACTTTTTTACCGCGTTTTGGGTAATGAAATTTTCTTGCGAGCCGTTGTCTAAAAAAGCCTTCATTTTATGCACATTGTTATGCTTATCCCTAACAAGCACTTGGGCTGTTGTGAGGAAAACTGACCTATTTCGCGTTTTGTTTGCTTGTTTCCCGATTAGAGTGTTATTAGACAAGACAGTCTCGATTTGACTAGAACTCGGTTGTTCGTCGGTTAATGTTGAGATTGGTAATCGTGTTGGTGCGGGGTTACTACCTATATGAGTGTTGGTATTTGGTTTGTGTAGTAACGTATGATGTTTGCCCTTGCATACTCGACATGTACTGGCCCTGCAGTTTGTTAAGACATGCGTCCCGGACAAACAATTAAAGCATAATCGTAATTTATTCACGGCTCGGATTCGCGCGATAACGTTTAATGCACTAAACTTTGGACATTGGTTAATGTAATGCGTACTCGAACAATATGGACACTGGTTAGGTTTAAATTGTTTGGAGGTTACCTTAATAGGTTCGGACGTGGTTACCATGGCCTTCTTGGAAGTGCTGGGTGCGTCCGATGGTACTGCTGGGCTGGTCGCTTCCAGCCGGTCAGCTCGGTTCTTTAGGAAGGTTTTGAAGTCCTGCAACGAAGGCAATTTTCTCAAATCAACACTATTTTCCCATTTTGATTGCAGTCGACTATCTAACTTTTTAACTAGTAAGTGAATAATTGCGAGATCCCAATTTTCGGTAGGTACATTTAATGAACGCAAAGATCTTAAATGTTTGGAAATATTATCGCACAGACCTCTAAGACCCGAAGGAGTTGACGGTACAGGTTCCACGTCGAACAAGGCTCGCATGTGGTTGGAAACTAAACGTTTAGGATTATTGTAACGTTCACAAAGCATCTGCCACGCGAGCGTGTACGCTTCCTCGGAGAAATCGAGCGAACTAATTACCTCAAGTGCGCCGTCTCGTAAACAACTGCGTAGGTATTTATATTTTACAATAGATGCCAAGCTAGCTTGATTGACTAGGGCATCAAATGTGTCTCGGAACTGCAGCCACTGTGTTAGGTCCCCATCGAAGCTAGGGAGGCTAATTTCGGGATACTTTATCGACTCACCGAGGGGCTGCTGCTGCGGGGCTTGGGGACTATGGTCATTTGGTATTGATTCGTCATCTATTTTCGCCAGCAGCTTGCCCTTAGCGCTAAGTCGGTAAAATGTGTCCTCGAAAGACTCACGTTCGGCCTCTTGGGCCTCGATGTCACCTTCCTCGCTGCACAGTGTCTCGATCCGGTCCTGTATCTCAGAGAAATCATTGTATAACTTTGGTAATTGATCTAGTCTTAAGCTTATGTCTACAATTACTTCGGCCGTCAATGCACTTGAGTCGATTTTTTCTATAAATTTCTTAAATATAGTTAGTTTTCGCTTATAGACACCTCGTTTATTTTTTAACTGCCTAACTTCTAACTCTTCTAGGGTTCTTTTGGAAATTTCTGTTTCATTAGCCATGATTAAGAACGATTACAATTTACAATTGGTAGGGTGATTAAACGATACAGTTGAATTTGGTAGGGAGATTTGGTAAATAGGTTAGGAATTGCCAGCTCACTTGCCTTCTCGATTGAAGCTCGTGCGCGTGGTGATTGCCCTCGCTTGGGCACTCCTTCTGCCTCTGGTGTGGTACCACCCACGTGGTCCCTTTGGTAGTTGCGGTCGTCGTTCCGTGCGCGGGCTGCGGTGCCTCGCACGTGGTCCCGCTTTGGTGGCTCGGTCGGCGCCTTCGCATTGGCTCAGGCTGCTCGATCGAGAGGTGTGGTCGCCTCCTAGTCACCTCTACAGCTTCTTCAGGTCGGCGGAGCCCCACGCGGTTGCTACATACGTGGTAACGTTGCTCTCCCGGCCTAAATCTGGATACGCGGCGATTCTTCGATGTACTGGCTTGCAAATCATACTAAATTTATCAGCGATTCGCTTTATAGTACTCAGATTAACCGCGATTTAAACTCGGGGTCACCATTATGTCCAGCGTGGAGGTAAATGGCGGCCAAATTAAAAGCAAGGAATATACTATATTAAGTTTAATGTTAAGCAGAAGGCTGGTTGGAAAAAGTGATCGTATATACAGGCAAGTAGGTTCTTATATAGCTATCGTACAGCGCCACACTACTGATTACTTATGAACTATTACATATACTGACATACCTAAACTAAGCTGTTGAGCTCGTATGCTAGTACATAGGAGTTTCGGTAGATGTCACCTTATTTACATATTATAGGACTGTGGTGCTGTCTACCGGTGATTTATATCTAATATCTATTAATAAGTTTGAGAGCCCTAACCTAGATGGCGTAAGGCGCAAGTAGGTATTGCATACCTATTTGTCCATTCCCTGATAAGATAGGTCTTAACAGTGAAACATAATTGGATATTAGAAATTCAAATATATTTTTATATGTTAGGCCATCTAAAACCAAGTAAAAAGAAAGCCTCCCTCGGCTCTATAATAAAGCATATTTACCATTTGAAAGACAATACATTTTTCACATAACATAATTCGTAATTCTTTATTGCAACCATGGTACCATGGGTACCTACTATGAAAAATGCGCCAATATGAATATCTAGGCCCTCTGTTTCGTTGTGCGATCTTATGCCTTCGTGTTGGTTCACGACCAACCCCCAGGCGAAATCGGTGTTCGAAATATGAACAGACTTTCCTTCGTGTTGGTTCACGACCAACCCCCAGGCGAAATCGGTGTTCGAAATACGAACAGACTTTCCTTTGTGTTGGTTCACGACCAACCCCCAGGATGATTTATTCCTTCGTGTTAGTTCTCGACTAACCCCCAGGATTTATGTATGTCCTTCAAGTTGAAGGATTGCCCAACTATATTAATATAGTAGTTTATGCAACAGTGATATAATAAGGGTTCTTAAAATTCAAGGGTCGAAGTTACAAAACGAGACGTAGTCGAGTTTTGTAAAAAAAGACCCGAGAATTTTAAGAACCAATTATGAGCTGTTGCATACATTACTTTTTCTATGACAGCTGCAGCAAAAAAAAAAAAAAAGTCGAGTTTTGTAAAAAAAGACCCGAGAATTTTAAGAACCAATTATGAGCTGTTGCATACATTACTTTTTCTATGACAGCTGCAGCAAAAAAAAAAAAAGAAAAAAAAAAAAAAAAAAAAAAAAAAAAAAAAAAAAAAAAAAAAAGAGTTATTATTAAAAAAAGAGTTATTATTAAAAAAAGAGTTATTATTAAAAAAAAGAGTTATTATTAAAAAAAAAGAGTTATTATTTAAAAAAAAATTGAGTTATTATTTAAAAAAAAAGAGTTATTATTGTAAATGAAAACATACCTCTTTCAATCAAGATGATCGGAACTTGTATCTTTAAAAAAAATAAAGCAGTTGTATTATACTCATAAGATGACTGCTAGCAGTCATCTTATGAGCCTATAGACAAAGCATTCAAATGACATTGCTTTAGATATCACTGTCAGTCATTTAATTGACACATTTAAGTGCTGGAGTAGAAAAACAAATATTTTTTATATTGCACAACGAATAAAATGTAATCTCACAGCTAACACCATGCCGGTGAGCGGTAACCGGATGTGGGCGGAAGTTGCTTTGACAGTTTTAATCAAAATAGTTACTCTTAAATGTGTGCGATGCTACCTGTACAATAGGGGAACTACATGGTTAATATATAATTATATCTGAAAAATGAAGTGACGAAATATAATTTTCTTATGTAAATTGATGTACTAATGCTGTTTATTACGTACCTATTGAAAAAAAGAATTATTTTGCATTGATTAGTGATTTTATTTACATTTTTATTCCGCATTCCGCCTAATAGATCAGTCAAATCTTACAAAAAAATCTTCTAAATAAACATTGCGTGATGTAGTTCCATATTTTTGTGTATGTTGTTTGGAGTCCTTGGAGGAATGTGACACTATGTTTTGCAAGCAAAAAAAAGTTGTGCTCCCTTCGTAATTTGCAAAAAAATGCAAAAATTTCGAACTTTTTTCAGTTTTTACACTTTTATTATAAAACTATGGGTTTTTGGTCAAAGCTTGCTATATAATGTAGAAAGAACATTAAATTTGGAACAATTTAAGCCCATTTACAGCGCCGTATGTCAAATAGTTCATGAGATATGGAACTTTAAAAAAAAGGGTACTTTTTCCTTAGAATGAAATTTTTAGTTTTTCCTATATTTCAGGACAAATATCGGCACAACCGCTCATGCTATGAGATATATTGCGTGAATAAAGTTGTAGCAAATTTAATTACTTTTCATTTAAGTGCAAGAAAGGGTCAGTAAGTTCTACAGTTCTCAGTCCTTTAGTTCTTCTTCTATTCCCGATTTGGTTTGTCAATCTATACATCTATGTAAAGACTCGTACCTAATAGGATATTGCTAGTTAAAACCCGTGGATAACACAAACGTATACCTAGAGTGGGTAATGGTAGCTGATTCTGATGTATCAATTTGTTATGGTTTGGATATTATCGTGATCTTGTATTTAACACGACTCACAGTAGACTCAAGAGCACCAAGAAGCGACAGACATCTAATGACACGACTTTCAGTGATCCCAGTGCGTTTCGCCAACACCACGCCAATCACTGTGAACTATCGTCAAGGTCGTATCAAAACAAGATCAAAACCAAAACTAATTCTTAAATAAGAATCGGTATCGTGGACTACAATCAATGGCTACGGCCAAAAAGTGGAGCCGAAAAACAAGCCAAACTACAGTTTGTATCTTGCTTTCATTACTGAATGAATGAAGTGCTTACTCGTAAGAGGGGAGTGCATTTTAAAAATGCTTGATCTCTAACATCGCTCTGCTGCTATCGGAGAAGGCCGGTAAAAGCGTAGATGAGTGGTACTGCCTTTTGTAGGGATTTTGACAATGCCTTAAACAATACATTAGTTGCCTTCCTCATTATAGCAATTTCATTTTTTTACGATAACTAGAAAACTGTAGAACTTACTGACCCTTTCTTGCACTTAAATGAAAGGTAATTAAATTTGCTACAACTTTATTCACGCAATATATCTCATAGCATGAGCGATTGTGCCGATATTTGTCCTAAAATATAGGAAAAACTAAAAATTTCATTCTAAGGAAAAAAATAACCTTTTTTTAAAGTTCCATATCTCATGAACTATTTGACATACGGCGCTGTAAATGGGCTTAAATTGTTCCAAATTTAATGTTCATTACATAGCAAGCTTTGACCAAAAACCCATAGTTTTATAATAAAAGTGCAAAAACTGAAAAAAGTTCGAAATTTTTGCAGTTTTTTGCAAATTACGAAGGGAGCACAACTTTTTTTTGCTTGCAAAACATAGTGCCACATTCCTCCAAGGACTCCAAACAACATACACAAAAATATAGAACTACATCACGCAATGTTTTTTTAGGAGATTTTTTTGTAAGATTTGACTGATCTATTAGGCGGAATGCGGAATAAAAATGTAAATAAAATCACTAATCAATGCGAAATAATTCTTTTTTTCAATAGGTACGTAATAAACAGCATTAGTACATCAATTTACATAAGAAAAAAATAGCTAATATCATTTCTATCTATGAGTACTGTGTGGCGCCGCTGGGGAGTATGCTCCCCAGCGGCGCCACTGTCAATGCCGATTATTTCGTTTCTTATCACAGGTACAGTCATAAACATTATAGGTACATGATGTACTTTTTAGGTACATCATTTCACCATATAATTCATTGGTATTCATTATGGTGGCGCCGCTGCAGAGTAGCACACCTTTTCGGAGCTTCTTATTGCGCGAAGTATTATTTATAGCTGATAGTACGTTGTAAATACCAGTCCTAGCAGAATCTTCAGTAGAGTCCAGAAATGTTATTTTTAGTTATATCGTACATTCAGATATTTAATTCTATAATTATGAAAATTATTCAAGTTACCCGGGATAGTCCATTCCAAAATGTTGATATTTTGTAGACATTGTTGCTTAGAAATGTAAGACTGAAATAAACAATTGACATCTATTAACCTTTTTCATTGATTATCATTTGATTATTGATTAATTGATAAGAGTTCGCTTAGTAACTTATCAATTAATAAGAGTGTGGAGTCCTGCCACCATAAAATTCCGCTCGAATCTACGATGCTGACGTGAGTGCCCTATAGGAATGTCCTACTTCTAAATCCTATCATTCGAATACTATCTAAAGACGCAACTGTTATATGGAACGGAACGTGTTAATAAACCAAATAAATAAAACGTATCGTTAAAATTATATTCAATAAATTACATAATTTAAACACTTAAAAATATTCTAATAATAAAACTTACCAGCAAATCAAATCCGTGAAAAATCTTACAAAATACGTGTAAACATAACTCACGAAAACTACCTAATTAACATTGAGTCATAAATAATACAAGTATTACTCACCTTTCTCATTGACAATTTTCCTCAGAGTTTAACTAAAAGCGTATAAATATGTCGGTTCTATATAATCTAAACTTGGGTAGACCGAGTCGAATCATCAAGATAAAAAAATCCGTGAAAAATTGCATTGATATGAGCGTACTAAAATCTTACCCTGCAACGCCAATCATAGGCAATGTTCTAACTAATATCAACAATTGTTTTTTTTAGTCTATTCGCCCGGTGTTCCGATTCACCTCGGTTTACCCTACAACAGTAGCAGAAATAATCAGTAGAACTTGGAGTCGTCGTCCGCTTGAACCGCTACGATACGACCGATACAGGGACGGTCTTGGAACAGAACTGAGCAAGGTCAGCAGCCGTGCCGCGCGGGCACCAGCGCCCACACGATGGCTTCGGGCACGGACAGTGGGTAACGCAGCAGGGAGCGCGCGGCACCCATCATCCTGTCAATATAGGTACAGATTATTCGTCAGAAACTCATTTGTCGTGCATCATTGTACTATAGGGAACGGACTGATAGGTATTCAATATGATTAATAGTAGGTTCGATCGACAGATGCGATCAAATCTGCCACCAAGATTCGTGATAGTTCTCCATGCAGCTAATGGAGACCAGTGAACAAAGATCGCAAAAGCAATGACCTCAGTTTTAGGTTTAGGCCGTTTAGGCAACCCTCCCATGATGATTTGTTAAGACAAAAAGTCACAATATAATTACATACCTGGTTAGAGGGCGAGGCCACCACGCCAGCTGCTCGCGCGTGACGCGCAGCTCGGCGTCGAGGCGGGCCAGCTCCGCGCGTAGCTCGCTCACAACTCCTCGCAGCTCGCTCGTCTCGTCCGCGGCTAACGCCACGCGTGCCGCTAGCGCTGAGCAATCGCGTGCGCAGCGCTCTCTACCACTGTCGGACATGTGGATAAAATGCATGCGGATTTTGCAATGGACATGCGGATTTTGAAGTACAAACAGAGCCTTTACGAGCTGGTGTGGTGAAAAAATTTAATGGATTAGGCATATTGTGTATAATTAAAGAAAAATTGACATGCGGATTTTGAAGTACAAACAGAGCCTTTACGAGCTGGTGTGGTGAAAAAATTTAATGGATTAGGCATATTGTGTATAATTAAAGAAAAATGTATCCTGATATTTAAAAAGTATTTATTTTATAGGTATATTATGTTAAGTGTTCCCAACACCTAACCCATCCAATCAGAAATGAGAATAAGTATGCACTGTAGTTTTGAACAGTGTATACTCACTCCTTCTCCAGCTTCAGCTGCTCGCTGGTGAGCTGCAGTAGGGCCTGCTTCTCGTCGGCCTCGCGTCGGAGCGCAGCCGCCTCGGCCTCGGCCGCCGCCAGCAGTGCCTCATACTGTGACAAGTCTGCTTCCAGGTGAGATAGCTGAAAAGTGAAGGACACAGATGTTGAATTTGTAACTCATGCTTAATTGAGACCTCATCAAGGCGTGAGGTGAGGTAGAGGTGACAATACTTTTCGTCACTAACCCGGGTGTAGGCTCGATCACGCTGAGAGCGTGCCTCTGCGCTGGCAGCGCGTTCCAACGACAATGCGTGCTCGCTCACCGCTGCCGCGGCTCTGACGCCTTCCACCTCGTTGCGGCAGTTACGCCATCCTGTGAAAGTTACCATCAATTTACAGTAGGTACAGAAGTAAGAGAGACATCAAGTACAGAAGTAGCGGGGGTGTACGCTGCAGCCAGCTAAATGGAGCAGGGGCAGAGCAATACAAAAACCGTTCTATTCTATACTTTCAAAATGACCCGATATCGCGTTGGTGGGACGCTAGATTTTTTTTTCTGTTAACTTAATATCGGCAATATCGCACCGGTGGGAGTTAAAGGGTTACCTTAATAAGAAAGAGCCTGTGCGGGCTATTCACAAAACGCATGCAGACAGCATACTTAACAAACATCACGGCTGAGATACCTACCTATAAATAGGTTAAGTAGGTACAAGTGATACCCGGGCCCGGTGTCAAGTCAAGTTTCTTCATTAAACACTCACCGATGCTCATCTCCGACGCTCGATCTTCCGCGTTACTCAAATCTCTTTCCAAAGCGTTCTTCTCCTGAAAAAGACAAGCATTTGATGACTATCTCAATAGGTATTTATAGTTTTTTTGGCTCAGTTTGATGCCACGCACACGATCAACAAGTTGAAATTAGTGATCACAGACAAGACATAGAAGTCATAGCAAGTTCAACAGCCAAATTAAAGATTAACCGAAGGGTTTCTTCAAGATATTTGGCTAAACTATCGTGCACTTAAAAAGATTCACTCATTCGTTTAATAATTCATTACTCCACTGCCTGTTTTCTTTTAATAGCTGACTTACTTTCTCTAAAACGCTTTTTTCCGCCTCTTTATCCCTTAGAAGCTGTTTGAGCCGCTCAAGCTCGCGCATAGCGAGACGGACCTTGCCATTGTCAGAGTCAAGGAGGCTCTTTAATGCATGCACTTGGATCCGGAGACGTTCGGAACATGAAATCTGAAATTAGCAAGTGTGGTTAAACGGTATACAATTTTGCCGGTTTCTCTTGCAATAAAATGTTATACATATACCTATACCTATATCTATATCTACCTATCCGTGGCAGAATGGCATTGCAGTAGGTACTCAACCAGTTGGACAGATTTAGATGATGATTCTTAGATTAGGTCCTATATACTTATATAGAAATAAGTAGGTAGGTACAACGAGAACCAAATCATTAGATCTAAAGATTGTTAAAACAGCATTTTTGCACCACTTTTTTTCAAGATAAGATATAAACCTGGATCTAAGATATAAATATAAACCTGGAATTCCAGCGTCTTGCGAAGGCACCGGACTTCGTCGCGCCGCCGTCGCCACGCGCACGCTAGCATGAAGCGGCCGATTCTGGCCGCGGCCTGCTCCTCCGCTCCCCCCAGGGGATACTTTGAGATCTCTTTGCTGGTGCTGTATAAAAACAACTATTGAAATAGATGGGAAGTAAGGAACATGAGTTCGGGTCTTGAGTTTTATTACTTTCGTAATCCGTAATATACACTGTGGGCTGGAGTAACCGGACACATTTTAACCACGCATTCTTAATGTCATAAGGAGCAAAACATTTTATATGAGTTTTGGTCAAATTCAGGCATAAGTTTTTTTTTGCCGGTAATTTTTTTGCGTTTTACAGATAAAATTGCGAGTTTCCTGTAAAACGTTAGGTAGGTATGTCTAAATTAAGTCAAATAGCGGCAGTGTCGTAGCCAAAAAGAAGTTTTCACAAGAAATGCCATTCATGTTCATTTCAACAAAACCGATTTCAGAAAACCTATGACATTTTTAGTCTCTAAGAATTCGATCAAGAATACACCTTTAGAATCTGTCGGGTTACTCTACTAACCCACGGTGTATAAACTGTTACGTAAATATCAGTTTGCAGGGTTTTTTACCTACATTATAAATACACACCTGACCCCGGAAAGGCACCCTAATTTTACTTAACCCTTCCTAAATTATAAATACTAGCACGCAACGTTAGTCCTACGCACGGAAGCCCTAACTATAGGGGGAATGGCGAAACAAAAATGTGATCAGAGTAATTTTTATTTTTACTATCTAAATCTAAATCTGATATACCTACCTAATCATTATACCTACTTAAAGCATTGACTTATATTGTGGCCAAGTCATTATACGTATTACAAATTAAAGATATTTAACACCCCCTGGCACTGATTAAAATAACCGACTTGATTTCACATTACATCTCAAAACTTTTTTGTAGTAGAAGCGTTGCGAGACTTAATGCACCTTTTTACATGTTTTTGATGGGATTACTTAGTAAAGACGGGCTTTACGCGGGCACTACGAAGTGGGCCAGAAAATGATTGTGCAATAGTAGTAGATTGGTAACCAGGGATGAAAGGTACTTATTTCTGCCGAGGTATATAGTTAGCCGAGGTAGCTGCTGAGAGTCTGCTTCGTTAGCTATACCTACCGATTTTGAATACGTAACGATAATTAGCTCACTGTTTCTAAGGTAGGTACCCGGTAAAAATCCGTGGAACATGACGATTATATCAAACGAGGCTATACCTCTCTCGCTTTATCCTCTTCGTAGGCGTCAAGTCCTCCATAGAAACCGCTTTGGGTCCGATTTTGACGGGTCTAGCGGGCGTAGAGCGAAGCTCCTCGAGGCAGCTGCGGATACGCGCCAGGTTGGGGCTCTGGCGCTGGCAACGGGTCGTGAACTTGTTCACCGGGACCGAAAACAGTTTGTTCTTGTGCAGAGCGCGCTGGTGACGTCTACAATGGAACATAATAGTCATTTAAGTCTAAGTACTTGTTTACATATTTATCATGACTTCGTATTAAAATCGTGCGAAGAGTGCGCGGCTAAGTAGGCTCGCGCCTTAACAGTGAGATAAGAAATGAAATATTTCTATCGAAAATGAAAATTCCTAATTTAACCACTTACGCAGGCGGTGTGGTCTGCATGGTGCTTCGCTCCCTGGACAATTCTCGCTCGGAAATGTCCCCGGCACCGGACCGGCTCACCGGGGCCGGTGTCTCCAGTTTAGGACTCTGCATTTCAACACACTAAAGATTCAGAGTCACGCAGTGCTAATAATTCGTAAAACTGTAAATTATTTGCAGTACCTATTGTTTAATGTTATGAGTAAAAATTCGCAGGGAGTCTGTAGCAAAATGCTTGAGTAATGCAAAATGTAAGTTTGAGTTATGTCTATTGACAAATTGACAGTTTAGCTAACGTGATTCAAATTGCTGTTTTTAAAATTGGAATCATTTTCTTTTTTGGTTAGACCAAAAAGGTTCCTTCGCTTAGATAAATCCCAATAAGGTTTTCTCCTCCGAGCTTTAACCATGCACGGCAAAATCTAACCATGCGACTAGCATTAGCTACATCTCAATTCTCTACTAGCACGATACTATATAGAGCACGAGAGCATAATAGAGCCAGAAGCCAAAGTAGATTTGCAGCAGGAGAGGAGATGCAACCAGAGGAAAGTGCACAAGATACTTATTATGTTTAAGTACCTTTAATTAGTTGGCTTTCATTTCAATTCCAGCAATATACGTTACAATGACCCCATAAACCCCCCTATACTTTAGCAGCCCTCGCCATGACATGCCCACTGCTATCCCCGAGTAAGTAATGAGTGGTCCTCGCGTGTGGCGCCGGGCGCGCGCGCGGGCGCGTCAGTGCGTCGCCAAAATATCATTCCACTTTCCACACTGTTATTGACCTTCAGTAGACCTTATTGCAACGAAACAAAGCCTCATAATAGTCCGTTTCGTTTCGCTGTTAGTACACGTGCTTGCGAAACTAGTGCTTACCTGAGGGTTTGTTTGGCGTACTTAAATTGGTTAATTTTGGTTTTTACGTCCGAGTTGCTAATTAACATATAGGTATTATTACTAACATAGTATACGAGTATTATTGAGAAGCTAGAAGTTCTATAGGTTTAGGCTTTTCTCTAGGGATGCCTACAACAGCATGCATTCTAATCATAATCAAGCTTCCACCTTTATGAAATCTATGAAAGTTTTCAACCACGCAGCCACATGCTATGGCTATGGTACCTAATTATGGAACGATATATTAATTATATTATGTTAGAATGTAATAGAAAATCCGGGAAGGGAATTTTATACTAATTCCTAGGCTTTATAAACCTGTGAAAAGCACTGTTTATGATTTTTTATAAAACATTAAAAAATATTATGTAGGTATACCCACATAGAACGAATAGTCCAATTTATTTTCCAACTTGATTAGATTTTTTGAAATAGAATAAAATTAAACAAACAAACAATGATGTTCAAATTGTAGATAAGATTCAAACAAATCTACTAGCAATCGAAGGTATATACCGTGGTGGTTCTGATGGTATGACTCACAAAAGCAAGAACATAATACCTCTGTACCCAAGTAATTATTTAATAAAGGGGAGTAATGCAAGGGTAAATAAAAATAGGTGAATTCATTGCGTAATTTTGTTAGCAATGGGGTTGCTGTGCTGTGATGCCTATTTCGTAACGAACATTACGTCATTCCAGATATACTTACTTTACTTTTTGCGTCAACCTTATCACAAAATTTTTTTTTTGAGTAAGTACCTATATAGTTTTTAAATTATTAATTTAATATTAACTAAAGTATATACCTGCTTATGGCGATCCATTTTACATGATTTTACTAACACTTATCAAAATAAACACAATGAGAAAAGATCGAGCAATATTATTAAAAAATATTTAAAAAATATGTATAAGATAAGTATTAAAGTAATAAAAGTACATAGTAGGGCTTTTTGAAATGTAAAAGCTCGTAGTCGTAAATGCTCGACGGCTCGGGTTACGGATGCTACGCCGTAGCCCGTAGCAATGGTCTCCCACTAACAAGCAAAAATCTCCCCTAGACTGTATTCATTATTATCCTTCCGATTATTTTTAACCCATTCTTTTTTTTAAACGATCAATTTAACCGAAAACCAAGTATAAAAAGTAATTGGGTGATATTTTATGCACCTCGTAAGGGAAAGGGTGGAAATAGTGGGAAAGGCGCCACACGCGAAAGTGCGAACTGACGCGACAGCGCGCCAAGTAGTCGGGCGAGTCGCCAGGTGAGGCGCTCGTTCAACCTGTACCACACATTTATATAGGCCTGAATGCAACCTGAATGTAACCTGAGGGTAGGTCAAAAATTCGTTATCTGCCTTTTTATCCCTTGAATATATCCTTGATTTTTTTGTAATCGACCTGCCCGTCTTTAATTTTTTTTATTGTTATAAACCAACGCTTGACGAAACCAGACAGCATAATATTACTTTTCGAGATTAGTTCACTACACTACACCTTATAAAATTTCCTCACCTGTCTATCTATATGTATGTTCGCGATAAACTCAAAAACTACTGAACGGATTTTCATGCGGTTTGCATTTCTCAATCAAGCAAGGGGGGAAAAGCTTGCTGAAAATGTTGCAACCCCTTATAAATCTATGGTAGTTGCAACCATTTAACTGAGGCGAATGTTCAGGAGAACCTATATATTTTAAAGATTTGTTAGCTGGACGTCCAATACGCAGTTCGTCCAAATCGCATTTTGTCCATTCGTCTACTACGCAGTTTGTCCATAAGTGATGCGTCCATTTCGTGATTCGTCAATACGCAGTTCGTCCATTTCGCGATTTGTCACTCTGCATTTCGTCCATTTCGCGATTCATCATTACGGAGTTCGTCCATTTCGTGATTCGTCTATTAAGAGGATATGGGAAATGAGAAAATGTCAATAATATCAGCTACGCCGATGATATGGTGCTACTGGGACCCGCTGGTGTTACTGTTGTTAGGGCCCGGCCACATGTCCACGGTGCGGCGCCGGCCACCGTGTAACGGCACGGCGTCGTGCCGCGGCACGGTGCCGTGTACGGTGCCGCGCACGGTGCGACGGCACGGTGCCGCTACACCGGCGGACGGCGCACCGCTCGGTAGTTATTGTTTTGCTGTTGCATAGTTCTCACGTGCTAATTAATGCACAAAAATGGCTGACAATTTAGATGTCGACTTTTTAATTTCACTAGTGGAAGCTCGTCCCGTTCTCTGGGACAAGACTAATGAAGACTAGGATAAGAATAAATACCTACACAACACACATTGAGCATGTGAAATTCCTCATTGACGTTCGTTACTTAATGTTGATTAACAAATATGCGACAGTTACATCCTGAGGGTCTACCGCGAACACCGAAATTCGCAAATTGCGGGCATTTTTCTCTGTCACTTTAATTACGTCCAATTGGAGTTAAACAAAAATGCCCGCAATTTGCGGACTTCAGTGTTCGCGGTAGACTCTTTGGTTTGCGAGCGAGCTGACAACTTTGCGCAGGGAATGCTTGGAAATGTCGCGTTCATGTAAAGTTGTGTGAACGAGGCATATATCTGTGACAGTGACAGGGAGAAGGTACCATTTGAGTAAAATTACCGTTTACCTAATTTCATTTGAATTAGAACAAATATACTATATTTAGTTATAGCGTAACAAACTATCCGCGGTATGTGTGGCGCCGACGCCGACCGCCGCTGCTGGCGGAGGCGCGCACGCTCACCGGCCTGCTGCGCGAGGCGCCGTGGACGAGGGCCCTGCGCACGCTCAATCGTGTTGCTACCCGGATTGATGTGTTCCATTGTTCGGAGAATGACTTCAGTAAAATAACTTTGTTTGAATTATGTTATAATTCTTAGAAATAATTGTTGTGTTGTGTTGTTTTGTCCTATGTAAATATTTGCTACACTATCGCATTGGGCAACTGTCATGATAGCTGTACTGTTATTATAAATAAGTAACAAAAAAAAAATCCTCGGATAGTTCAGTCAAGAAATATCGAAATGCCGGGACGTGTATCTCTCTACCCAGCCGTGTGTTCCAGTTGATTGGTAGAACTTCGCTTCGCTCGCTCGTTCGCCAATCAATGAATCTTTGTTTCCATTCCATTAACCCCTTGACCGCCAAATACGTCAACTGACGCGTGCGGCTACAGCCCAAAGCCCAATGTCCACCTTCGTGTCTTCCTACAAGGTTCACGAAAACGCGCCGCTCACGCACAGCTGTGTCGTACAACTCGTACAAAGGTGTACGTAACTCAGACAAACGGTTCGAATTTTCATAAATGACCCGTGGCTGCAGTAATGAGAGACGCATAATTATATTTTTCTTGACAAGACTTCTACATATACGAGTTGGACGGAATGCCTACTGGACAAAATGTGTGTTGGACTAAATCCATGTTGGACGGCATGCGGTTGGACGAAATACGTGTTGACGTAATACGCGTTGGACGAAACGCTGTTGGACGAAATGCATGTTGGACCAAATACGTGTTGGACGAAATGCGAATTGAAATATCATTTGGACGAACTGCGTATTGGACGTACAGCTAACAAACCCCTTACCGGATTTATTACTTAGGTACTAAAAAAACACTGATCAACTAGTTAAGTACTTAGGTTACCAATCGCCTGAGTTAAGTAGTAGAATTCTATTACAGTAGGGCCACTTGCACCATCGCACTACCCGTACCCGTACCCGTACAATTTGACACTGAGTTAACGCTTTAACCGATTAACCCCGGGTTAGTGAGATGGTGCAAGTGGCGCTAAGAGTAAGTGCAAGTATTTGATTGACCATCACATTATTTATAATACCCCGCATTTGAAGTCCGTCTCCGTATTTGGGATTTAATTGGTTTAAGAGTGGTTTGTTGACCTTCCTGAAATTATGCGTCACGCATGGTGACTCATTCTTGAATCCTGAACCTACTGAAATATGAAACGCCCACGCCAAGAAACGTGACTCATCTTATAGGTAATCTTCCCCTCGAGCCCCACGATATAAAGATAATATAATGATATTAATGATATAGCCTCCGAAATGACCATCAAAATTCAATTCTAAATTTAAAACCTGTAGGTAAGTCATTTTTAATTGGCAAATTTAGACCCCTGAGTTAATTAGTATTAAAGAGATCACATCACACATTCGCAATTTCGTATGCAGTTTTTGTTTTATTTTTATTTTGTTTATTAGTTCACGGTATGAATCACTAACTAATTATAATGTAGTGTACGCTTATAAGATTTGAGATTATTGAGAATGACACCTGTAGCTTCAGATCGGAAAGTGGCGCGAAAAAGTCAAAGTGTGAAAAGGGCGGGAAACTTCGGGCGCGGCGGACGCGGTTTTCGTAACTAAAGTTTTGAAATTGTATTTTTAAAGGATTGGAGTCTGTATTTAGTGTATATATTTGTAGATTTAGACTTAGTTTTTAATATTATTTAGTAGTTTGGTGTAAATATAGAGGTAAGTGCTAATTATATGTAGTTTTTTATGGGGGACGGGGATAGCCAGCCCCCTGACCCTGGGGGAACGATTCCCTCAGGGTCGAAAACTTCAATAGATATTTTAATTTCTGCGATGGAATCATCGATGGATACTGATGCGTCAGTATCAAATACCTCGGATGTAACTTTAAAAAGAAAAATTCTTTCACGAATGTGTACAAACTGTAATAAAAGAAAACGCAAATTTGGTTCAACCAAAAATAAAAATACAGATTGTGTTTGCGTTGCTGAAGCAAAATTAAAAGAGAATGATACCATTTATCAACAGCCAATAAAAAAACCGAATCTCATTGTAAACTTGACCTCTGAAAATACAAATGCTCTTAATAACTCTCCATCTACTCATGTGCCTGTTGGTCGTGACCGCTACCAACAGTCTGACATTGCACCTTTTGTTGTACATGTTCAAAAAGAAGCCAGCAGTGATGGCACAACTCTCCATCCCATAACTTTTGGTCGTTTTATGCGACAAAATAACATTCAAGGTGTTGTCAATGGCAGTCTAAAGAGAATAGGCAGAAATAGAGTAAGCATTGCATTTGCTACATTCACTGATGCTAACAATTTTTTAAGTAATGATAGCTTAGGAATAAATAAATACAATGCTTTCATCCCAACATTCAATGTCACACGCATGGGAGTGATTAAAGGTGTTCCACTTGACTTGACTGATGATGAAGTTCAGACTTCTATTAACCTGCCAATTGGCTGTGGGCCAATTATAAAAATAAGAAGAATAAAAAGGAAAATTGTTGTCAATAACAATACTCAATTTGTGAATACTGGTACCGTTATACTTACTTTTGATGGGCAAGTATTACCAACCCGGGTGTACATGTGCTACATGGCTTTGCCAGTAGAACTATATATATATCCTACCGTTCAATGTTTCCTTTGTTGCCGCTATGGGCATGTTAAAAATCAGTGCCGTTCAAATCCAAGGTGTTTCAAGTGTGGACAAGGTCACTCTGGTGATTCTTGTGATGTAGAGGAGGATGACTATCAGTGTTGCTTGTGTAAAGGTTCACATCAAGCCACTAGCAAAAAATGTTTAGAATTTAACAGACAAAGAGCTATTAAAGAAACTATGAGCAAAAGTTGCATCTCTTACATGGAAGCTTCCAAAATTCACCCGCCTGTATCTAGGGTCTCATATGCTGAGGCCTTGCTTGCAACTCCATTGTCATCTTCCTCACAAGCACAGCATGATTCACAGAGTAACCAGGATATAATACCAGTGTTCAATAACCAATCTTATAAAAAAACTGTTTTTCTTAAACCCAGGGCTCCTGTAAAGTTAGGCAAAGGGTATGATAGGAATGCTCATTCTGAAATAGTAAAACAACCAGTTATTCATAGGGAAAAACCTGTTTTTAATAGTAATAACAAAGAAGAAACGCTTAGTATTGATGCCATAGTAAAAGCTCTTATGAATTTAATGTCCCAATCTAACACAGTATCACCGTCCAACGTTGCAGCAGTTATTAATGCTTTATACCAACTCAGAAACAACAATAATGGATCAGAGACCCTTAGTGGTTCAGTGGAACGTTCGCAGTCTAATCAATAGAAAACAAGATTTAATACATGTAATTAATAAACATGATCCCTTTCTAATCTGTCTTCAAGAGACATGGTTAAGAAAGGATTCAGTGTTTAAAATACCAGGATATGTCTGTCTGAGAGAAGACAGACCTGATGGGTATGGTGGAGTGGCCATACTTGTCAAAAACTCATTAACACTCTATTCTATCACTCTACCTGTACATAGTGATGAATTATCTGTTATAGCAATGGTTGTAAATAGCATTTGTTTCGTGTCATTATATTATAAAACACCTAATAATAATATTTTTAAAGAAATTGAACAACTTTTTAAGTTCTTACCTAAACCGTTTGTATGCTTAGGGGATTTTAATGCTCACCATGAGTTCTGGGGCTCTGCTCAAACTTTATACTATGGCAAAAAATTGTTGGAACTAATTAGCTCACGTAATTTATGCATATTGAACACTGGATCTCCAACTAGGCTCGCTCGAAATCCAAGTGCAATAGATCTGTCCATTTGTACTCCAGATCTTGCTTCATCTCTATATTGGTCAACTGCAGTTTCCACGTATGGTAGCGACCATTATCCTATTCTCATTACCTTTCCTTTTTTTAAGAAACCTCAAAAGCATGTCAGACAGCCCCGTATAAAACACAGGCTGATTGATGATAAATGGCATCAGTATAGAGAGGCTGTAGAACAAAAAATTAATAATTTGCCAGAAATAAGCCATTTGAATATATTAGACAGTTCACAAGCATTTGCAACAGCTTTGGTTGAGGCTGCTAATGAAACCTTTCCTTTGAAAAGTAGTGGTCCAGAATTCATTCCATCCCCACCTTGGTGGGATTCAGATTGCACTCTTGCAGTTAAACAAAGAAAGGAGGCAGAGAAAAGGTATTGCCAAGAAATGACTGATAATAACTTTGATAACTACTTAGAAGTTGCTAAATCCACTAAAGAATTACTTAGAACAAAAAAGTTTGAAGGGTGGCATAGGTTTTGTAAATCGTTAAGTCCTAATGTTGCACCATCTATAGTTTGGCAAAACATTAGAAGGTTTAGATCGGCATTTAAAGACACACAGAGTAAAATATCCCCACTTTTAGCAGAACAAGTCATGGATCGTTTGGGTCCACCTTATGTCCCAGAGCATCCTATGATTCTAAGGCCACTCATGTTATCTAATAATAAGGTTGAAGATGTTTTAAATTCTCCTTTTTCACTTTTTGAATTGAAAGGTGTACTTTCGTCAACTAAAGATTCTGCACCCGGTGAAGACGGGATTCCTTACTCTTTCTTGTCAAAACTTGACGATAACAGTCTTTGTTACTTCCTTAATTTGATTAACAATGTTATGATAACAGGCTGTGTTCCTAAAGAGTGGAAGACTCAAACATTGATTTTAATTCAGAAGCCGAATAAGCCCAATTCAGATCCCACATCGTATAGACCAATAGCTTTATCAACTGTATTAGCTAAAGTTGCTGAACACTTAGTAAAAATTCGATTGGAATGGTTTATAGAACATAATAAACTTTTATCTTGTAATCAATTTGGTTTTAGGAAAGGTAAATGTACTCTTGACAGTTTAAGCATTTTTACCACAGATATCAGAATAAGTTTCTCTAGAAATGACTTTTTAGTTGCTGCCTTTCTAGACATAAATGCTGCGTACGACAACGTCAACATTTCAATCTTAAAAAATAAATTAATTCAACTAGATGTTCCTAACTTTTTGATTAATTTTATAATAAATATGTTGCATGAAAGGTATATAAAGTATCCATTAGACCAGTCTGGAAAAGAAGTAATTAAAAGAACAGTTTGGAAGGGCCTGCCACAAGGATCTGTTTTGAGTCCTTTATTATACAACATTTATACTTATGATTTGGAACTTTCTGTTGAAGGGCAAGTAAATGTTCTTCAATATGCCGATGATTTGCTCCTATATGTTTCTGGGCGATCTTTAGAAAAAATTAGTAATGTATTATCATCATCTTTGGCTGCCTTAAATAATTGGTTAAATAATAATGGTTTAGATCTTTCGCCCTCTAAAAGTTCTGTTGTAGTTTTTTCTCGAAAGCAAAATATTCCTTCTATTAACATAAATTATAATGGTACTCCATTGGTAATTAAAGATAATGTAAAATTTTTGGGAGTTATATTGGACCGTAAACTTACTGGACTTCCTCATTTTGAAAATGTTACATTAAGATGCGAACGGAATCTGAACATTTTAAGATGCCTGACAGGAGTCTGGTGGGGGGCTCATCCTTTTACTATGAGATTGTTATATAACGCTTTGATTAGAAGTGTTTTAGATTATGGCACTTTCCTTCTACACCCTGGAAATGTTAAAGCGATCAAAAAAATTGATTCTATTCAGACTAAAGCTTTAAGGTTGGTTACAGGTGCAATGAAATCGAGTCCAATAAGTTGCTTACAAGTAGAATGCTGTGATCCACCCCTTGCGTTTAGAAGACAGTTTCTCTGTGATAAATTCTTTTTTCGTACTCTGCAACTGGATTCTCATCCACTGATTTCAAAAGTAAAGCAATTAGCAGAACTGGTAGGATCCGGTAATTATTGGGCCCATAAGGATTCTCCTTGTCTTGTTAAGAGCTATAAAAAATATCAAAGTTTAGAAGCACCCACTTACAGAAGCGCGACTCTCCCTTTATATCAACATGACTACAACAGTCTAATTACAAATCCAGATATTAGATTGAACATAAGGTTATCTAAAAACGATATTAATCCAAAAATGGAATTTATTGGAATTACACAGATGCCTCCAAACATGGCGATAGGAGTTGCGTTGGTGTTGGAATTTTCCATTCACAATACAAAGGATTACAACTTATCAAATTGCCACCTGAAACTTCCGTCTACACTGGTGAATGTTATGGTTTACTTAAGGCTATAGAATATATACTTATGCTGAAGATACCTAAAACCATAATTTTTTCAGACTCTCGCAGTGCTTTAGAAGCCATAATGAGGTTCCCATTTAAGTCTCATAAACAGTCTCCAGTTGTTTTTAATATTAGGAATCTTTTATATAAATGTTCACAGAAGAGTTGTGCTGTCGTGCTGGCTTGGGTACCAAGCCATGTGGGTATTCCTGGCAATGAAAGAGCTGACCAATTGGCAAATGAGGCTATTCACCTGGGAGATATTGTACCATACCATAATTATTGTCATGACTTAATAAATTTGTCAAAAGTTTATTTGTATGAGGATTGGAATGGGATTTGGAATAAGGAAACCTCAAAAGGTGAACATTATAGGCATATTCAGCCGTCAATTCCAAGGAAACCCTGGTTTAGCAAAATATTTTTTTCGAAAACTGTAACTTCTATTTTGTGTAGAATGCGCCTGGGACATGTTTGTTCCCCGGCGCATTTACACACAATAAACAAAAAACCGGATCCTGATTGTCCTTGTGGTGAATATGGGGACATGAACCATATTTTCTTTGCATGCTCTCTTTATGATCGGTCTGATTTCCTTTCCAGCCTTGAATCATTACGCATACCATTTCCTACATCCATAATTTGCTTGTTATTTAGTAACTCGTATGATATTTATAAAATTATATCAGTATTTTTAGAAAAGAATGATATAAAAATATAGTATACATATAATATAATTATATATATTACAGTAAATCCAATCCTTTCCTTTCCAAATTTTCGTCTTATCCGTATTTCCTAATTCCTTGATTCCCTAACTTTTAATACCTTCACAACTTGACATTGGCTAACCTAACAAAAGCCAAAACAGAGAGAAAAAAAAAAAAAAAAAAAAAAAGTCAAAGTGTCAAAGTAAAGAGAAGAGTGAAGTGAAATATTAGTGTTATCTCTTTTGCGCACATGAAAAAAGTTTCTTGTATTGTTTATGTCCCTTTCAAAAGTTCATTTATACTACAGCGCTCCGGTGGGATAGCAATGAAACTATACTGGGTCAACCAAATCTTGTCCGTAAATAGGAACAAAAAAACTATACTCATCCTTTTCTTTTGGGTGCTAGACAAAGATAGTATGATTCTCTCTCTCTCTCTGTTTGAAATCAAACAGACCTTTGACACACTATAGAATTGACAACCCGTTTACACTCCATCCATACTAGCGGGTATTGGCAGTAATCAGTTCGTTTCACTGTTTTAGTATGTTGAAGTATGTATGGGCTGAGTCCTTAGCCCCCTCCAGAGGGCCTACCGCGAACCACGTTCGACGTGTTGCCTCCCTGTCACACTTACGTACGAACTTACAAGTGCGACAGAGAGGCAACACGTCGAACGTGTTTCGCGGTAAGCCCTCAGACTATGTGCGTGAATCGCGGGCGAAGCCGCGAACGCGAGTGTAGTGTGGTGTGGAGTCGATTTCGCTGTCTGGCCAAACATCAAAGAGTAAAGTAAGTATATAGGTACAAACATTATTCCGAGAGCCAAACAATAGAGAAGCAAAAATTTTTAAAGAGAATTGTTTTGTGTAAACACAAACATGGTTTAGTTTAGAATCCAAAAAAACGCTTCATGATAAACTGTGGCGGTGTGGCCAATTGCCATCAGTCTTCCGTGGTGTGCTGGTGTGCGTGGTGTGACGTTTGACGCTAAAGTTTCTCACGCACACTAACGCGCCTTCATTATTTTTGTCGTGACGCTCACTTCTTCCTTCTTCATAAAGGTGTTTAAAGTGATATTTCTACCCAACCCGTTAAAGTTTCCAATTCTATTCGTGTCTCATCGGCTTACTTATGAACTTCGTAGTGTTTTTATTGTGATAATAATCAACTAAAAGTGTCAGTTGTCAAGACATAACCTCTGATAAATTTCTTGGAACCGTGCGTGCTACGTTCGAGACGAGACCTTGATAACTAGTTCCTTGGACAAACGAAGAGACAGTTATTATTATAGGATGCTCATGGAGGTACGTCTTTAGCTTACATCGGTATTGTGGCGTTCGATCGCGTGCGTTAGTTTCAATCGGAAAAGTTTGATGAGTGAGGTGGTGTGTTCGAGATTACAGTTTTATGTTACATTTCGCTGTTAATAGTGCGTAGCGGTCAGTGATATGTCGAATTTCATTAAATGTGCGATCTGATTATCGAGTGCGACCGCCAAGGAGCGCTGAGTGGCGTCGACAACGCATTTTTAATCGTATTAAAGTGCGATGGACGACATCGGAGGTAAACGATGCATGCCTGTCCTAAATTGTTTTGGATGCAAGGACACGGTCACGCTCATGGCACTTGTTTTATGGCATGTAGTTTTTAGAGGCACACTTATTGCATCTACATATTTGTAGTAGAAATTGCATTGGAAGCTTTTAGTAGATGTAATGTGCTGTGGTGGAGTGTTCTATAAATAACTGGAAAGCTGGCCGCGCACTAGAAGGTTGCTTCCATCAGGTGTTTAACCATTATTTTGATATAACCGGCCTTATCATAACCAATTATATTGATGTTGTTGCCCTTATCAAATCATTCTGGTTGTTTTCATGTTGTTGAATGTGAATGACATTATAAACATAAACATATTTTATATGTTTTAATTATTTAGTGATTTCCTGTGCCCTTAATAACATTGATTATCTGTCTCTGTCTAAAATACTGCTATAAATGCAACAAATCAATCACTAAACAAAGTATGGCAGACTAGAAGGCTACAATAGCCGTTTGAATTAATATTCGCTGCATACAAAAATATCAGAAGTTTTGATAGTTATTCCATGTGAAAATATCGCAATTTTAGAAACAATCAATCAATCGTTATGGCACTATGGTAAAAACAAGAGTTGTTACAGCATTTACAGAAGTATCTCATGGACCCTAAAAGGGTATGACAAACACTTCCTTAAACTAAGATTTATAATGATTTACATTCGGATGCATCTTACCAATGACACATCAATACTCATGGCAAATTACAGTCAGCAATAAATAGATAGTGACAGCCAATGTGGCCAAATATATCACAACAAACCTTTGTTACCACAGAAATAAAGATGTGTTCTGAGAAATTTGGCCACTTTTACTGTTACTATCTATTTAATGCTGACTGTAAGCAAAAAAAATGCAAACTCACATAAATTCAATAATACATAAGTTAATCAATGGTTTTAAATAACTTGTATATTAACTATATAAACCCCATAACTGCTTTGAAAAAAAAGGCATTTTTCTTCCCTTTATATGTGGCAATATTTTCATGATTCATTCTATTAAACATGATTTTAATTCAATATAAGGAAAAAAGAACAAGAAATTAGTTGAAATGCATTTAACATAATCAACACCACCAACCCTAACACAAAACTGATATCAAATTGTCTTATTTATTGTTATGTGTCATTGCATGGTTTGGCAATAAATAACTCTTAATTATTAACTGACTTTGTTGCTATGACACACCTACCCTTGAATAATTTCATTGTTGATATTTTTTAAATCACTTCAGTTTGCATGTAGGTACACAGGTAGGTATCTAAATGATTAATGATCACAAATCTAACTAGATTGTGTTTGTTTTTAGAGTGTCTTGACCATTCTACTAACTATATTTTTCTTCCTTTCATAGATTAGATTAGGTCATGCAGGACACAAAAAAATACTAATGTATGTCCCTTATTTCCGGTTCTCAGAGATATAGTACCTACCCTCCCTAGACAAAAATGAATATTTATTTATTAAAAAGGGGTACCTAATGATTCTCCAAGAAACTTTTAGCAGATTATCGATTCGCCGACAACGATTCGCGGAACATCGTTTTGCAGAGTCATTTATTTGTAAATGTAACTTTTGGTAGACTAACGTTATGTAGACACTTGGTTCACATACCGTTCAGTATGCTTCTGTGTAAATTAGCAGAACTATTATTGGACGATTTCCATTTGGCAGAGTAATCGTTTTGTTTAAGCAATGCTTAGCGAATAACGTTTCACATTTAACATATAAGTCGTTATTTTCGAAATAAAAGGATGAAATAAAATATTATCATTTTTTAAGTAATTGCGTTAAGTATATGTATATAAAGTCAGTTACGAAGAAGTTAGCGAATATGTAGTGTCAAACCACGATCACGAGGGTAAAGCTACAATTGCACTAATCAAATTGGTGGATTACGGGAGGAAATGCTTGAGTTACTTTAGAAAATACTGAAATCATATTGAGGAGTTCCGTTAATTCCTCATGGATTCCAACATCAGATCAGAACCAAAATTATTATGGGAATATATCGAAGGTAACTTCTTTCAAACAAAAAAAGAATTACTCAAATCGGACCATAGGTGCCGGAGTAATCGCTGAACATAGGTACTACTTAAAAAAAATCATCATCATTATCATCAGAACAATCATCATCATCAGGTGCATCGCAAATATTTGAAATCTCAACTTATAATTATTTCGATTAAAATTTAGTTTTTTTCTTCGCAAGTGTGATGAAAAACATTGTGTGTAACTTGGTGTAACCCTGGGGGTAAGAATATTCGAAGTTCTGCTAGTCACGCCAAATGAACATTCGACCTGTTGTGTTTCGAACTTTCGACCAATGGTTTCTCGGGTAATTATGACAGTTACTAAATGATTATTCTACGAATAGTAAATATGCGTATCAATGTTCTGCTTATTGACTACTCGCAAAAGACTAGGTATTATGCGTAATTCGATTCGGCCAATCGTTACTCTGCCAACCAACCCGTCTGCGAATCGTTGTCGGCGAAACAAAAATCGGCGTAATTTTTCTTTCTTTCGGCGGAATATCAATAGGGCACCGTTATGTACCTACACTACACAGGTATCTTTCAGAGGCACTTATTTTACTGTGATGACTAATCTCATGTATTGTATCAGGTATAAGTTACCTACCTATAGCAACTTGCATTATGTAACATCACAAATCACCTATTTATTATTTGATAAAGTGCAATACAATATATGAATACCTATCTAATATCTTTAGCCTATTTATTTAAATAGGTACCTACCTAAAACTAGTAACCACCTAAAACCGGTCCTAAAAGGCAAGAAAAAACAAAGACACATAGTACTATTACATGGAGTAGTACATGTACAACCTGGTTGTCTTAATAAATACCTTTAAACGAGCAATTCATTCATATATATATTTATTTATATGTATATGTCGGGGATCTCGGAAACGGCTCTAAGGATTTCGATGAAATTGAGGGGGTTTTCGGGGGCGAAAAACCGGAAAACGCGCAAACGAGTTTTTATATGTTTTCCGAGCAAAGCTCGTTCTACCAGAGTATATTAAAAGCATTATAAGTAACAAGTCCGTATTGAGGTGGTAACAAAGTAGTAGTGTTCGACCGAAACCGGTGGTTTTAGCCGAAACCATAACGAGTAACGTAAATAAAATAAGATTTTTTTGAAGTTCATTAAGAAAATAGGCGGAAATTGAACCCTTCATCTCCGAAATTACTAGGCCTTAAATTTACAGAAAATAGTAGAGATGCAACGGATAGTTGTTTGGCCGGATACCGGATATACGGCCTGGACTCTGGCCGAATATCCGGTATCCGGCCGCCGGATATTCGGCCGGCGGAACTATACCTATATTTTGAGTTTAGCAGGTGCGCGTCGTGCAGGTTTCGACCTGTTTCGTAGTGAACGTTCGCGCGGACTCATTTCTAGGATCGTAAAGCCGGCTTCCCACGGCCCGTGTTTATTACAGGCCAGGCCGGATCGCGCCATGCCTGTGGATGCCTGTGCGGTTGATTAAAGCCGGCTTCTCATGGCCCGTTTTTTCACAGATCTGACCGCGCCTCTACAGGCCGACAGATCGTGGGAACGGTCGCATCCGACGAGGCCTGTGCGCTGTCCCAGGTGAAATGAACCGACGCAGACGCGCCCCTACAGGCACCTTCGCGCCGCGCCGCGACGCGCCTTTGAAGTTACCGACTCCCGACGGATCGGACGGGTGACGACAGGCCTCGTCGGATGCGACCGTTCCCACGATCTTCGGCCTGTAGAGGCGCGGTCAGATCTGTGAAAAAACGGGCCGTGGGAAGCCGGCTTAACGAGTTTTATCATGTCATTACGTAGTAAGTTCGTTTATAGTTACGCGCGTATTTTTGTGTAAACAAATAAGTGTATTGTGTGACATTGGTTACGTATTCATTTCTATCTACTGTGTCGTTAGCATTATGACCGTGACTGTTTTTTAGATTCCATTTTTTACCCCAAAATGTGTTAATTTTACTATCCGGTATCCGGCCGGATAGTAGGTCACTATCCGGTATCCGGCCGGATACTAAAATAACGGCCGGATAGGACGGATACCGGATAGTAACCGGATATCCGGTGCATCTCTAGAAAATAGTTCAATTACCCATACTGGCCATACTGCCCTGCTAAGCCGAATAGCTCTATCTCAAAAGTAAAATTAATTGCTAACTTATACTTTACTTTCTATGATAAAAAGCAGTTTTAACTTACTCATAGAGTCTGTGCGGAAAGAGAAGAGTCGTAGAATGTATTGGTTTCCATATACCTACATATTCCACGATTATTTTCTTTCCGCACAGACTATAAGAAAACCAAGACTACCAAAATTATGATACCAGGATTGCAACGCAATATCTCTTGTTAAAAAAAATACCATTATAATGAAATAGACGTCATATCGGACCCTCTTTAAGTGGAGTGGCTATGGCTATACTTTACTTTTTTAGGGTTCCGTACCCAAAGAGTAAAAAACGGGTCCCTATTACTAAGACTTCGCTGTCCGTCGGTCTGTCCGTTCGTCTGTCACCACCTCATGAACCGCGATAGAAATACTAAAAATAAATATTTAAGGGGGGCTCCCATACAACAAACACAATTTTTTTGCTCTATTTTTTGTTGATGGTGCGGAACCCTCCGTGCGCGAGTCGCATTTGGCCGGTTTTTTCTAAGTGTCTTCGACGTGTCCAGGATCGATGCAACGTAGGAAGGTACTTACCTCGTTCTTATCGATCTATTGTTCTGAATTCTACTCTACACTCTTGCCTAGACTAGATAATGTGGCTAATCGTATTAAATTGTAACTCTTTGTAAACAAACTATATACGTAGTCCTATAGGTATACGACTAATATTAGCCAATACAAAGCCAATATCATATGAAGGTGGAAATTTTAGATATGACCTTTTTATAGGGTAGCGGGTCCCGCTCCAAAACTACCCAGTTACACAACTTACACAAAACTATAGTTAAAAACGCAGAGTATAAGTGCGTATCAAATTAGGTGTCTAAAAACCTATACATTAGGTAGTTTAGGTACACAGAGCTGCAAAAGTTTAAAAAGAGGGAGAAATTATTTTTACGTCACCTACGCCCGTAAGTGGGATTTTCTTCCCGCTTCGTGCTTCCTGGCCAAGAGGCAGGACGTAAAACTTTATACAAACCACAGGCGGTAATTCGTAAAGCCCCAGATCGCATATTTATACACCTGCATACACCTGCGATCTGGAGCATTTACGAATTCACCTCCCTAGGTATGTACATTCTTTACCGATACAGGAAAAACTTTCCTCAACACAAACCTTTCGATCAGTACTTAGTAAGTTGGTAAAACATTAACTTGTATGCGTAGGTGGTAAATTTCAAATTATAAATACGTATAGGTGGATAAGGAAAATCTAGTGACGTAGTGACGAATTGTTCGCTCGTAGCTTTTGAATTAAGTTCAACTTTAAAAAATCTGACTGTTTGGAGATAGTTAGGTATTCCCATTGGCTTTAATACGTAATTACGTACTCTTGGCCCTGTCGTATTTTTAGGGTTTTTTAAATGGAATGTAGTAGAATTATTTAATCATTTATAGTTTTTTTTTAATCAACCAGTTGTTTCATATTTTGAAAGTGTTCATTTCTGAAAGTGTTTAGAATAGAAAAAGCTGAAGTAATTAGGCCGTTACTCTTTATTTTAATGCGTACTTTTAACTCTTTTTGATTACTCGTACAAATTATCATTAGGATAGGATTATCCTGAAGCGCACACAGCACAGCAGCAGCAGCTTTTTGTCAGTTAAGGTGACGGGAGCGATGGGTAAATTTTCAGATTCTGTTAATTTACCTCATTTCACACACAAGCGCACTTCACGCACACTACCTCTCATTACTGGGACAGGTCATTGACCCATCAAGTTTTTTTAAGATAGCGTTTTGAGTTTAGTGTTAACCACTGGCCTCCTTTGAGGAACAAAAACTCTAAAAACGTTCCATTGAAAGAAGAAAGACAATACATAAAATCTTGCTCTCCTTGCCTTCATATTATGGCGTGAAGAGTCGGTACACGGCTTCTTCGTGAATAAATGTACGTATAATTTAATGCAGATTAATCATTTATTGAACTAATTGTTTGCGCAAAGTGAGGTCTAAATCGAAAACGTCATATACCTTCCCCTTAAATGACTTTTTACTTTTTACTAAAAAAGCGAACAAATTTGAAATTTTAAGAATGTTTACATACGTATGTGAACTAGGCTTCATTATGAAAATATAACTGAAGCCTATTGTAACTCTGTTGTTGGCTGAGCCCATAATGAAAATCGCTTAAAATAGTGACACGAAAAAAATCTTGGGTCGAAATTGGAATAACGCTCGACGTACAATTTTACAAGTGCCAGAAATCCTTAAGGGGCCCACTGATTAACAGTCCGCCGGACGGTATCGGCCTGTCAGTTGTTCGGAGCTGTCAACTTTTTGTTCTAACTGACAGGCCAATACCGTCCGGCGGACTGTTAATCAGTGGGCCCCTTTAAACACAAGTAACAACCAAATGGCATACCTATACCTCAATTTTTTTTAAAGAGTTATAAGTTCATAAATAATATGCCTCTTTTTATTACATATCTGATTTCTAAGCAGCCTTTTCTATGAACTTAAAAGTTCATAGAAAAAGCTGCTTCACTAAAGTGTTCCCCTCGTAATATTGTAAAGCTTAGTGTTGTGAGGCTTGTGACAGTTGTGACTCTTACGAGGGGCGTTCAACATATAATGAGAATGAGATGCAAACTCTTTAAATATTAGGAAAGTAAATACTGGCCGGTAAAGCTAATCTACCTAGCTGATTGCCATGAAAAAAAAACTAACTGTTTTTTGTTTAAAAAAAAAATACGGCGATATCTTTGCGATACTATTGAGTACGTTAGCGAAAATGGAGAAAATTGAACTGCGCGCCGTTATCAAATACTTGTGTTTGAAAAATTTTTCTACGGACCAAGTCAATTTAGATTTACGAGACACTTTAAGGTCTAATGCTCCTCCGTATTCGACAGTCGCACGTTAGTGCGCCGAATTTAGACGTGGAAGAACATCGACCATGGATGACCCCCGCTCCGGACGCCCTACTACAGCAGTAACTGAAGAAATTGTGAAAAAAGTCTAAAACTTAGTTTTGGCGGATCGTCGTGTCACGGTTCGTTTTATTGCTGAAAATGTAAAAATTTCAACGGGGAGCGTGCATAATATTTTACATGAACGCTTGGGTATGAAAAAGGTATCAGCGCGTTGGGTACCCAGAATGCTTACTGACACACAAAAACAAACTAGAGTCGAGATTTGTCAAGAAGCTTTGGACCTGATACAGCAAGACCGGGAACTTTTTTTGGCGCGATTTATAACAATGGACGAAACATGGCTCCATCATTACGACCCTGAAACGAAACTGCAGTCTATGACATGGAAAAGGCCATCATCTCCAACTCCGAAGAAATTCAAGGTGGGCCCATCTGCCGGTAAGGTCATGGGCTCTGTTTTTTGGGATGGTAAAGGGGTCGTAATGATTGAGTATCTCGAGCATGGAGCCACTATTACGGGCACTTTATATGCCAAACAAATAGCAACATTGCGCAATGAGATCCGTGAAAAACGGCGAGGTAATCTCTCGAAAATTGTGTTGTTCCATCAGGACAATGCACCGGCACACAAGTCCGCCGTTGCAATGGCTGCAATACGTGATGCTGGGTTCGATATCCTTAAGCATCCTCCGTATTCACCAGACCTCGCCCCTAGTGATTTCTACCTATTTCCGAGATTGAAGGAATACCTAAGAGGCAAGAAATTTGAAGACGACGACGCGGTAGTCGCTGCAGTACAAGATTTTTTAAGTACTCAAGATGAAACCTTTTTTAGAAATGGAATTTTAAGTTTGGAAAAAAGATATACTAAGTGTATTATGCTAAAAGGTGACTATGTCGAAAAATAAAATAACATTTAATAAAAGTTGTATATAACATACTCATTCTCACTTTTTATTGAACGCCCCTCGTATAATGACTAGACGACGAGACCTAGATACCTACACTGCCCTCCTAATATAAAATATTATAGATAATACTTACCTTATTTTCTATAGCTAATAGTTCCATTTTCAAAATTATTTGTAGGGAGACAAGTCACAACACAAGGTAAAAAATAACCCTACCATACTCATAATAACATTCCATACTCAATATTTAGTTATTCGTTTCCCGGATAATGATGATGCTTATAGCTAAGTAATCGAATTATGATTGTAAAATCAGAAAAAAATCTAAATGTAATTAAATTTCCTCATCAGTTAGCAGTAAGTGTATGTACATACAAGTGTAGTGGAGTCGTGCAGTCATACCTGCCTACTATTTACTATACTCTGCTACTAGAAAAAGGCGGCAAATTTGATCAATGTAGGCGCGAAGGATTGATCTCCCATACAAATTTTGAATTTCGCGCCTTTTCCTACGGATAAAGTTTGTTTGCCAGAGTATGTGTTATTTTTTTAACGTAAACAAACACGGTGTCCCTGGCACGAACGTCCAACTAACCGGTATCTTGTTAAATGACCATAACTTAGTAAGTACCTACACGATTTGTTTACAAACATTGTACGTATATGTATTTATATGTATATTTTAATGCGTATTTATATGTGAATTGATTTACTAGAACTTAGACGTGAATGATATTATTTAAATAAGTTATTGGGACTGATTAATTCATTTTGACAAGTCAATACCTACATATCTTTTCTCTTTTCAAAACTAATTTTAGACAAACATTTAGTAACAAGTTTGTTGACCTTTTTGCAATGCATGCATGCGCGGTGTGCGTGGGTTATATTTTTGCCTTAGATATCTTCCGCTTCTAGATGTTATTGATGTTAAAAGTTTGCTATTCACCTTAAGTACCTATTTACCGTGGAGTTGCACTGCCTAATTGCACTCACTGATCATTGGACTCCTCCCGAGTGAGCTCGTCAAGTCATTCAGGGTCTTGTTTTATGTGAAATATGTACTTTATACGACATTTAATCTCCTTTCCTGAATTTAATTTCCCGTTCCCGAATTGTTGTGGTTAATATTTTCGTATTTTTTACTGACTCAAGTGCGAAACGCAGTTAGCTGCATGCATTGATGTTGTATTCGGCGTCCGTACCTGCACTAAACAGATTGTAGATTTTTTCCATATTCTAATTCCATAAGGTCTGGGTTTGGGAGGCCATTTATACTCGTCATCGTGACACTATATACCTACGTAGTATAATGATTGATTAGTCGCATAGGCACCCTGTCTGTGAAGCTTAAGCTTCATGTCTGCATTGTCTGTTGATTTGACTGTGTCTAGTTTAAAAATCGTCTTCTACTATAATTTATTAACTTTATTGTAAATGCCTTTGGGTGGAAGCTAATTGTGACAGTCAAAAAATCATTATACACTCGTGGACAAATTTAGAGGAAAGCAAAAAAAAAAGTTTAATGACTAATTTTGAAATTACTTTAGGTGCTGTAATCCAGTAATTAAACCTTTTTTTGCGTTCCTCTAAATTTGTCCATGAGTATACAAAATAAATTAATTTTAAAGATGAGTAAGAGTGACGCCTCTGTCTTCTCCACAGACGCCCTGCAGGGTGTAGCGCACAATGACGAAGAGGCTCCCTCCGACCTGAACATAAGTGAAGTGTGTAAGTATTATTTTATAACGCAAGTACTTAGTTTCTTTTATGTCAATTTTGTTCATAGAGAATCTGGATTATGATGCGCCGTGAAGTAGTCGGATCACAAGCTGACTATATGCTTAGACTTTTTTAATGACAAAGTATATTTCTATGAAAGTATGACGTTTATAATGACACTTTCACACCTTGTCACTTCAAGATAGCTACATCCCCAATTTCTAACTCATTATACGTATTAAAAATTAAAGATATCTCATTGATACGGTTTTAACAACCCCTGGCATTGACTAAAATAACCGACTTGGTTTCACATTACATCTCAAAACTTTTTTGTAGTAGAAGGATTGCGTTGCGAGACTTGCATATTTTTGTATGTAATGTTTTTGATGGGATATTCTTTTCTTGCGTTCGACTTTGCTCGGTCTCTGTCGCGCTGAGAAACTGCATTAGCCTCTGCGATGCTTCCATATCTTCTCTGAATATTGACGACAAGGATTGCAGCTAGTATTGGTACCTCACTCTACTAAACTAACACTTTCATTAATAATATAGACTTATAGAGTCTAACGATTTCTGACACAAATTCAGAAGTGTGTGGTGGGATTGGGAAAATCTATTTCAAGACATTTTAGCGCCAATTTTAGAAAATATTTGCATAATTAGGCCATCAATTCGTATGGGAAATAAATATGCAAATTATGACGTTACGTAGGCTCGCTCAGTCGATCACTGGGTATTGAATAATTACGTGGTTTTTATATTAAATATTTTCCCATTCAAGTAGTCGGGGAAAACCCGCGGTTTATCCAAGAGTCGTAAGCGACTTCTAGAATGGTTTTTATACTTTGTTGTTACTATCGTTGATTCAGTATTATGTTGATCGACTGGTTGGATGGCTCGTTTGTGTGCAGAGTGTAAAATGTGCCAAATAGTTTATTATGTATTAACCGTAGACTCTTCTTAGTCAAATAATAGAGTTAACCGTATAACCGTGCGCCGTCCACTCTTGGTTAGTTCCTATGTGAAGGTACCTATTGTTTGTGTGAAATGGGTTATTATTGCTGTTACATTGACTCCTTACGTGAGTATTCGCATTAAAAAAAGTTCACTAGCAATGTTGTTGTTGGTTTACTGTGTAGTAAACACGAAATGTAATTTATTAGTTACTACTGCTATAGTAGATATACTATTGCAAAAAATTATAAACAAACAGCCAAGCTGTATGTAAATACAGCTGCTGTATGCAAATTCACAAAGCTATCAGTTACAAATTCTCTGTTGCCTCTCTTTCCAACAAACGTATTTGTTAGAACTCGACCCAGCAATCATCCATTTTATACCTTTCACAGTGCTAATATATAGATATTCAAAAAAGTATACTTATGATAATTTTTCGTTGCACAGTACATGCCATCTCGATAGCGGACCCGACGTTCGGCGTCGGCGTGGAAGAGATGTACCGGCAGCCGGCAGTGCCGCCACCGTCGGTGCCGCAGCCCTCCGGGGCTCCCAAGATGCCCTACGTGAGGATCATCGAGCAACCGGCCGGCAAGTCGTTGCGGTAAGTCAATACAATAACATGACGTTTTTCATTTTATAAACATAGTGGGTTTACGAGTTTTACATGTCTATCAATTACCTAGCCTTTGGCAGAAAAGTTACGAACAATTTATTGAATTAAATTAATTCAGCACTTTACGAGTAACAATATCTATGGTATATGTAGTACGTATGTAACATATGTATAAACGCTCATACACATTTTAAATATCGTTTTTCATTTTTTTTACTATTACATAAGGCACGGTGTACTATTTGTTTTCCATAATTAGGTTGAATTAAGTTAAATTTAACCCAACCAACACTTTAGTAAGATTACATGTATAATCGACTCCATTTTGAAGCGATCTCTATTGAGATCACAAATCTCACGATGGAGTTATAAAGGATTACGTGTCATGTTTTATCAGTAGGCGTGACGCGATCGCCGCTCGCGCATTCATCAGTGCCGCGCGTTTGTCGACGGACTAGACGCGACGTCCCTCAGTGACGTCCCCGCAGTATTTATACACCCTGCCGTCACACAACTATTTCACGTCTCCGATATTTCAAAGGCGATTATGTCAGCAGCGTAAAGAGTGTAGTAAAGAAAGACTACACTGAAAGTCTGTGCTCCAATATGCCTATGGTATAATTACTTATACGCGACAACTATGTCAGGACTTATATCAAGATCATTTAGTTTATCAATATGTGTATGTATTGTTCTTACTTTTGATATAGTATAAGTACCTAATAACGTAACATTTCCTTGGCCTTGGTTCCGTACAAGTCAGCACAATGACAGTGTACAGTCGACGTCAAAGAGATCTTTACGACTAAAACAAAAAATTATTTACACGACTTTATTTTCATAGCATTTAGGTCGTGTAAACATTTTTTTGTTACTTTGGCTGTAAATTTCTCTTTGACGTCGACTGTACAATGAAGTTGTATTATTGATAAGGGTTAATGGTTAATAACATCTCGAAAATATTCAGTCGTATCTCATAAACTCATAATCAACACAGTTATTAAGTACGTTTATTTATGTACCCACGTACGAAATAATTCAATCCAAATATTGGCATAACTGTTACTAAACTAAATATTTGCTCACTTTCTGGCTAACATAGCTACTTTCACAATTCCTTTTAGACTTGGAGGCCGGGCCGATTCAGATTTAACTAGTGGTTAATGTTTTCATTTTGTTATGATATGATACGAATTTAACACGAGCATGGTCTAGGGATTGAAGCTCGAATGTAATCAACTTATGACATTGAATTAAAACTGCAGTATTGATTTTGATACCTCTACTCATCTAACCAAATCTGAACATAATATGCCTTATCGATTGAGTTCTCTTTAGGAATTTACTATGAAATATCAAGCAGTCAATTTGAAGAATTTATTGCTTATGTATAATGTGACCCGTTATAATTGCGGTTGAGTGTATTTACTAATAAGGTCCTAAATGTACTATGAAATTTATAGATATACATATAGCTAGACTAGATATATATCGTATAAAATGTATTTCTGATTTAATATATTTATTATTTTTACAAGATTTTATTGAATAATTTACGGTTTAGACTCGCTTGTTTTAAGTCACTCGCGCGACATGTTTCACTTGTAGCGATACACAGCACGAACTCACTATGTCCACTACACTGTCACAACACTCACTGGTATTCTGCTGAGGTAAAATTATTCAATGTTAGTATGTCTCACAACAGTTTAAATTCGAAGATTTTATTGGACTATAATGTTCGTTTGTTAGCTTAAAAGTGGTAGATCGTTTCCAGATGGCTGAGGCTTGTCGTTTAATTTTACGACATCGGATCGGTACCTATTGACCGGATTCGCACTGGCTATGTAGCATTTTGGGGTAATTTCGGAACACAATACGGTACACTGGCTACATAGTCTAACTGGACGCCATGTTTATCTGACCTACCAATAACGCCCGCTGTGGTGACTGACTCTTGGTAGTCTTGGTAAACATTTCATCATATGGAATCTGGTGAGTAATCTATGCCCTACATGAGTACGCAGTCTATGTACAGACCACAGACATCGATACAGTTACAGGCGGCTTTAGAGTGTTCCTCTCATAACCAAACTACGTGAACTTTCTTAATTAAATTGGTGTAAAATGCTAATAATGATCCCAACCCCTTATTCAATGTAGCAAAATTGTAATCCAATAGTTGTCATTATTTTTTCCCCCATCGTCCCATATCCATAGTCTACTGGCCACGGACCATCTCCAATATTAAATTATGGGAGTTGACCGGACAAAACCCGTTAGTTAGCTAAGGAGATACTTCTGCGGAAATGGCGCTGGATAGGTCATGTTTTACGAAGGCCAAACAACCACATATCCAAGCAAGGGCTGACTTGGAAAATTCCCGAAAAAAGGGGGCAAGGCCGCCCACGTACCACCTGGAGGCGCACAGTGGAAAAGGAGGCTGCACCAGTTGGCCTCGGCTGGGCGGAGCTGGAGGAGGCTGCGCTTGACCCCGAAAAATGAAAATCCCTTCTGAGAGCTCTATGTCCCTGTTGAGGGATAACAGGATACCATCATCATCATCGTCCCATACTGTTCGTAAATTCTACGTTCATCGGAATTATCATTTGCAAGATTACCCCCTTATTCATAAACGTCTGCTAAGTTAATTAGTTGATGATCGTCGTTTGTCCCTCTCTATGGCATAACGACAGATAGGGACAAACGACGATCATCAACTGATTAAGTTAGCAGCTGTTTATGAATAACGCCATTAGTATTATTAAATTATACAACGGGACTTAATCGCGTATATTTTAATCCGTTGTATAATTTAATAATGTGTAAAAATCGTGAAAGTTTAAATCAGTGTTAACGCCATTAGTGTTTAGGTCATTACAGGTACATACCTTTTTTTTTATTAGGGGGGAAAATGCATTATATGCCGCCTCGCCGCCCTATCGGTGGGGTTACGGGAACGCTTGCGTACTCATCCGCGACCCCACCGGCGGCAGCCGCCTACGAGCGGCTCCTTCGCGAATGCCCGAAGGCCCTTCACGTTAGGCGCGCCAGAAGGTTCGACGCGCCTTCCTCCTCGGCCTCCGTTCTGCACTGTAGCGGACCCCCCCGAGCCCGCCACAAGGAAGCCACGGGCGCCAGAAAATTCCCCGGCGCCCGGCGACTGATCATGTCTATGGTTCTGCCGCAAAACCACAACTCGGCTGCAGAGGATAGGGAGAACGGCACATCGTAACACCGACACTCCTCTTCCTCTGCAGCCCCACCAACGCCGCTACAGCGGAACGGCCCCGCCAAGTTCACAGGGGATAGGGAGAGTGGCATATCGTAATACCATCACGCCTCTTCCCCTGCGATCCCACCTCGGCCGCCGAAGATAGGCAGAACGGCTCACCGAAATACCGGCACTTCTCTTCCTCGACGGTCCACCTCCAACGCGTCACAAGCGGGCTTAACAAGCCCACTTGGAGCGTCCTCCTCGGGCCAACCCGCACCTCAAACAGGCCGGCCCTGGTTGCCTCTTCGCTTCACCGTGGGTGACCAAGCCACGGTTACTAAGCCCCTCCACCACGACAAGGTGAGCAACCTGCGGGGGATTACAGGTACATACCTAATCGAACCGATATTAGCTCAAGTCCCAATGAGTCGATTATTATTAGTTTATTGTTATCAATGATTCTTTAATTAATAACTAATTACCTTGGGTTCGTTAGCCGATACTTAATACTAACGGCAACATACTTCAGGCCTTATTTCGATGCAATAAGGTTTATGAACGGCCAGCTAACTGTGTTAACGTTAGCACAAAGTAACATGAAAGATCGGCCAGGCGAATGTTGGGCCATGCTCAGGGTAGGGTTCCGTCCGTCAAAATATACTTTTTGCAAAAACTCAAACACGGCTTTACCGATCAGAATCGCTACAGTTTTCCTTGAAAGTTTTTACTAAGCTTTACTTTCACGATTTTTTTTTCTAGTTCTTATTTTACGACTTTGCCGGCGTGACTGATGTATATATCCAATCCATGACAAATTTCAGCTTTCGACCACTAACGATCATGGAGCAAAGCCGCGGACGGACAGACAGACGGACATGGCGAAACTATAAGGTTTCCTAGTTGACTACGGAACCCTAAAAATGACTATTGCTACGCGTGAGCCATGCTGCGAGTACTAAGCTAAATAAGCAAACAGGAAAAATGTAGGAAGTATCGGAAGGCAGGCGATAGAAAAAGCGATAATTTGCCTGTAATGGCGGTAATAAAGGCTTCTGTCAATGGCTGGTAATTGGCCCGGCTATCTCACTCTGCCGATGATTGTATGTTTACTACAGTTTTGACTTGTCACGACTTTGTTCCATAGTACTAATAGAATAGTAAGCAGTTACGAGTAGTTTCTCAACAAGAGTTTGGATGGATGTGTGCGTTGACGTATATCTGTTTCTACTAGAACTGTAGGTAGGTAGGTAGAAATTTAACTGCGACTACTTACGTTTCCTTTGTTCAATCGTGAATCCTGAAAATATACACTCCTTGTTTTCTTGACTTGCCAGTCGAATAAAAACAGCACGAGTATAAGACTTATTGTTAGTAAAATATGCAATGCGACAAGAGATGATATGAGAGTTATGAGACTTAACTTCTTGAATAAACGAAAAATGTAACCGTTGCTGAGTTTTCGTTTGATACCTAAACTGCCCATTGTCTTTCCATTGTAAAGGTCAAAGTGAGAATAATGACGATGAACCGCGCTGTTAATTAATACATTGTAATATTCACGGGGCAGGGTATTAAGATCAAGTGCAATATAAAAAAAAAATCATAGCGGCAGTTTAATAAAACTTAAAAATCCCAGTTTTTCTCTTTTTATCAAAAAAACAATACTCACTGAAAAATCCATAGAATTAGAATAGAGCGCGAGCGCGAAAATGACAAGTCTGTGGAAAAATCTCAAAATGACAAATGATGATTGATTGATTGACAGATATGTATGATCAAGCGATTACCAACGGCATGTTAGATTTGACATACCTACGTTTATGAATAACGCCACTTATAATTCTTATATATTATTCTATAACTTCATTAAATTACATTGTCACCAGGTTTCGATATGAGTGCGAAGGGCGGTCGGCAGGCTCCATTCCCGGCGTGCACAGTACGTCGGACAAGAAAACTTACCCCACGATCGAGGTGGTCGGCTACACGGGCCGGTTTGTCGTGCTTGTGTCCTGTGTCACCAGGGACAAGCCGTACAGGTAAGGCTTCACTGACCTTTATTACACCTACATGATGTAAAGATTGACATTTTTGAGATTAATCCAAGTCAACAACACAAATACTACACATCTGGCCTGGATTACGAATGACGAGCTGTCGTTGTGTTTGAGCTTTATTTGACGAATGAGCGGAATGAGATTTTATTTTGGTGGTGATATTAAACTGAACAAGTGCGATTTCGGATTAGTGCAGCATCAAAACGATGCGGACCGAGTAAGATGGAGGAATTTACCTTGTACATTTTTAAATAACGAGTTTACTACCTACATACCTACACCACTGCAAATAGCAGTGACGAACTTGTATAGTCCCGTGTTCCTGTGTATACATATAGTAGTGGTCATTTCTCAGGCCGCACCCTCACAACTTGGTGGGCCGTGAGCCGCTGTGCAACCGCGGCGTGTGCACCGTGGAGTGCACCACGGACACCTCCATTGTGCAGTTCAGCAATCTCGGCATCCAGTGCGTCAAGCGCAAGGACATCGCGGAGGCGCTGCGCGTCAGAGAGGAGATTAAAGTCGACCCCTTCAAGAGTGAGTGTAACCTATTCCTACATTAAAAGTTCCGTCACACAGGCGCGTTTTGCGGGCGGCGCGTGAGCGGGGCGTGAGCGTTTTATATGTAAAAGCGGCACGGCCCGCTCACGCTCCGCCCGGAAAACGCGCCTGTGTGACGAAGCCTTAAAAAATGTTTTTGGCATTTTCTACCAGTCAAACTATACAACTAAAGACAAGGAAATAAGGTCAATGTGGCAAGACCGTATATCAGGTAAGATCGTCTACAAGATCTTCCCTAGCTTCTGACTCTTGCGTTTGTACACATAATCCACTAACAGAAGGTCGGAGCAGAAGGAGCGAAGCTCTTCCTTTCTGACTGTCAGCAAAGTACGTATACAAATACGAGAGTTGCTCTATGACGGTCTTCTCAAACAAAAATTTTATATGCCTTCTCCACACCCCATATTAACTTTATGATAAAATAGAAAATTACCTATTACTGTAGCCGACCAGAGGCCTACAACTATGCTTTCCATTCCATTGCATTCTGAATCTATATTTAAAAAAAATCAAAGTTGTTGTTGTCAAAAGGTTTCGGCGTAATTAGTGGATTTCAAAGCTTAATCAGAAATAGTTGGTCGTTGCGTAATAAACAGGCCTCGGAGTTTTTTTAGCATGGTAAGACTAAGGAGAGCTATGGAGTCTTTGTTAACATTAAAATTAAATTCATACTCATACTCATCCTCATTAATTAAGTTCGTCCGAATCGTTTTATAAATACTTAGACTACTTATATGTAATTAATTCTGTTTACATATATTTAATTAAATGTTATATTATAAAAAAGTAATAATATGTATATGTGTATGTTAATATTATTATATTACCCATATTGCAGTGTCATCGCTCCAATATTTTATTTAAGTACTTAACGTACCTACATACTATAATTACTGTTAAGATAAGGAACTATACGTTGTCACTGGCCGCTTTAGATAATGCACTTAATGACATCATATGTCATGTATCAACATATTAAGACGTATGATTTGTTACTTCAATATATTCATTTAAGGCAAATTTCGGAATAAATTGCTGATTTCATTATGACGGATCCACAAATATCTGAAATTTTGCATTGTACCATATTGCAATGGTGAAAGTTATTGGTCTTATAAGAGAGGCATACGATTTTTTCGAAAATGATTATCCAGTTTTGGATCAAGTAAAGTTATTATAATGTTATTGTAGCGTTTCCGTGTCAGCGTGATTATTTACACTCAGTTTATATTGTTTTAATTTATTTTAGATAGAAAATATGCGGTCCACGTTTTACTGTTTGAAACTTCCTCATACAATCTACGTTGACATGTTCTTCAAAGGACTACCTCGTGAGGCTATATCTCTTAAAGATGAAGGGATGAAATCAACTGGATATTGTGAAGATTGCTGCCGTCACTATTGGTGTCTTGTAAATGATGCCCATGAATGCGACTTACGACGTTTATACTGCCCATTATGTGTGAACGAACTGTTTTGTAGACGTAAGGAAGAGTAACGCATAACTATTCTAAAATATTGTAGCTCTATATCAACCTTAATGAATAATAAACAGTTTTAATATCTATGGAATATCGTTTTAATATGTCGAATACGTATTACCAATGTTTATAATCATAGGTTGCATGTCTTAAGTACTTTTTTAAGTGATAGGCCACTTATGATTAAACCTCTTTACCTAAATATGTGTATGAGTAAATCAGATGTCACATTATGTCATGAATATATAGTTACGTATTTCGTTATTGTGATGATCGCTGATATTTATTAGGTCTAGAGCTGTACATAATTTACTTGTACTTAATTAATGAGGATGAGTATGAGTATGAACTTAATTTTAATGTTAACAAAGACTCCATAGCTCTCCTTAGTCTTACCGTGCTAAAAAAACTCCGAGGCCTGGTAATAAACAGTACACCGATGAACCGGCTTTGTCAAAACATGGTGACACAAAGACTTGAAGTTGAATCAGAGATTTACAAAACCTAAATAACAAACATTGTTTGATAAAACACTTATAGGTTGACCTTAGAAATAAATTATATAAATGTCTTCATGGATTTCGCGCGATATTTATAACGTTTAAAATTAAAATAATCATCGACCCACAGGGCATTCCTCGACGATAGCGATAAAGGTCACTGATCTGTCTGGTCGCTATCCGCGGTACGAGTAGGTATGTTTACCTAATTAATTTAATATGATCATGATCAAACACTTTAGTGCCAATGTGACACTTGACTTGATATTAATACGTTTGTCTATTACGGTCCCCGTGGTCTAGTACATTTATAACTGCATATACTGGATGAATTCAATGATTAGATTCAAAGACGTCAACAGACGCGCACGGTTACGGTGTAATATCTGAGGGCCTACCGCGAACCACGTTCGACGTGTTATCTCCCTGTCACACTTACGTACGAATTTACAAGTGCGACAGAGAGGCAACACGTCGAACGTGGTTCGCGGTAGGCGCTCAGCCTTCGTGCATTTCGGTAAGGTTTACGACGGCGCGTTGTAGGTATATATGTATGTAACAGGCGTGGCGTTCAAAGGGTTAGAAATAAAGGCATTACTTTAATAATTATATAAAAACCGACCAAGTGCGAGTCGGACACGCGCACGAAGGGTTCCGTATCATTACGCAAAAAACGGAAAAAAAATCACGTTTGTTGTGTGGGAGCCCCACTTAAATATTTTATTTTATTTTATTTTGTTTTAAGTATTTGTTGTTATAGCGGCAACAGAAATACATCATCTGTGAAAATTTCAACTGTTTAGCTATGAAGGTACATGAGTTACAGCCTGGTGACAGACAGACGGACAGGCAGCGGAATCTTAGTAATAGGGTCCCGTTTTTACCCTTTGAGTACGGAACCCTAAAAAGGCTAATGTCCTAATGAATCGATTCAGCCATTCTCCATGATGCGTCCAAACGATATGTTACTATAAATTTAAAAGGAAATAACAAACTATGACATCACATCATGCAAAGAACATGTCGCATCGCTTGACTCATTTAAAAACCGTTTAACTGCAGAATTGGGTCCTTTTTACCCGGTATTATCATTATGATTTCTGTTTTTTAGTCTAATATTCGCTACCTTAAATAATTATAGATCAAGTTTTAATCCTCTATTACGATTTCTGGTTCGCTATAACAAACCCGAACACAATCCATCAATCATTCAACAAAGCTCAACCAGATTAGATTCACTGCCAATCGCGTTATTCTATCAGTGTTCGTGGCGGGAACCAACGCGTCTATAACTGCTTTATGACCCATTTGACTGTCCCACTTGGCTTGCGTGTACTGAGGGATTCCGTTTGTATATCGCAACGCACGATTTACCAGAAATATGTAATTACGAATACAATGCAACTAGTGCCACGAAAACAAGACGATATATGTTTCTACTTATACTTGCAAGCGACCAAAATATTTTGAATTCGCAACTAAAGTGCTTTGAGTAATTAATATATGAGTAAGGTATTTAATTCAAAACATCTTAAAGGCCATCTTCTAGCAGATTAACACGTTAATAAAGGCCTTACTTTTGTTATGATGCACCATTGTTATATGGAGTGTTATCCGGTTTATAGGGACAAATTGCGGGTATTAACTAAGTGCATATAGCATGCATGCAAAGCACGAAGTAATTAGTTGCATTTAAATTCAACTATTCATGAAAAATATTTTTTCTTATTTATTTTTTTTGTCCAAAAATAAGACGAGGCGAATGCTGAAATTTAGTATAACACTTACTAATGGCGTGACCCATCATCAGAAAAAAAATTAGGTCGAAAAGCTGTTAAGGCACAAGATGGTCCCTTATCCTGCCACGGCCTTTAGTGTAGATACTTACTACTCTTACTAGTCATTATAACGATGCATGGTTTTATTATGGCTAATGCTACGTTTGTTATGGTGTCAGACTCCATTCTGTGTTAAAATGTGATAACCTGCATAAGGCCGGCAATTAATAACCGAACTAGATTGCTGCAGGTCATAGTTGAAAATAACACGATTGGCCGCAGCGCGTCATGGCCGGGAATAGCGGGACGGAAATACTTCTTTTGTAGCTCCAGCCGGCCCGAATGCCATTATCGGCCCTAATACATCATCATCTTCCTCGCGTTGTCCCGGCATTTTGCCACGGCTCATGGGAGCCTGGGGTCCGCTTGGCAACTAATCCCAGTAATTGGCGCGGGCACTAGTTTTTACGAAAGCGACTACCATCTGACCTTCCAACCCAAAACCGTAAACTAGGCCCATATTGGGATTAGTCCGGTTTCCTCACGATGTTTTCCTTCAGCGAAAAGCGACTGGTAAATATCAAATGATCTTTCGTACATAAGTTCCGAAAACTCATTGGTACGAGCCGGGGTTCGAACCCGCGACCTCCGGATTGCAAGTCGCACGCTCTTACCGCTAGGCCATCGGTCTAATATAATACATATACTACATATTATATAACCATTATTACTTAATTCAAAGAAATATTCGGTCAATCGAATTGACCTCGATAAAAGTTTTGGATTTTTACGTCTAACCTTAGTATGAAGTCGTTTGGATTCGAACTTCATATTTTCGGCATAGATGGCTAGATGCGTTTTGCTTAGCTTAATCACTAGAGAGATCTGACGAGCAAAATTTTAAACAATTATATTTTCAGCGTAATAAACGCGCTGTGGCCATATCTTCCGTCGCAAATTACACTCGGCACGCCATAACTTCTGGTTTTTTTCGAATCCTGTTCACTTTTCGTATTAACGTTGAGTTCATAAAGTAAAATATCATGTCCATTCCAGCTGGCTTCAGTCACAAGAACCAACCCCAAAACATCGATCTGAACGCCGTCCGGCTTTGCTTCCAAGTGTACATCCCGGGTGGCAACACTAGCAAGATCAAGCAGGCGCTGATCCCGGTGGTGTCGGATATCATCTACGACAAGAAGGCCATGTGCGAGCTGCAGATCAACCGGCTCAGCACGTGCGCGGCCAGCGTGCGCGGCGGCACTGAGCTCATACTGCTCTGTGAGAAGGTAAAAACTGATTAATAGTACACATTATCCCGTTAGGTTTATTCTTACTGTGTCGGGACAGTTATACTTGTCGCCGGCTAATCGTAAAGTCGCTGTGTAACGTTTTGACGGTAGTCACACTAAATCAATAGATAGGTAGGATAGATTCGTTAGGTTGCTTCAGATGCGCGAAGGGCAAACTGTCCAGAAATAGGAGCCACGCACAGAGGGCCTCCGTCGACCCAGGGAACGAGACAATGATTTTCATGTTTAACGATATGCCTAGGAATTCCATGTTCTGCTGGATTTTACGATCGGCCGCCGACATACACACAAAACATTACCTACTAGGCTACTTTTTTGTCTTTCGACGGTTGGCGGTAAGAAAGTTGTTGACCCACTATCCGTTTAAAGCAATTTTTCTCGAAAATGGACGGCAAAGTCGACGTTGCCGGTTAAAAAATAGGTCGCGAAGTGCGTAGTTTATGGTCATTCAAAAAATTAAAAAGTTAAAAACATTGCAGTCTCGATTTCGGGACTGCAATGTCGCATACAAATTCCATTATTTAACGAGTTCCAAACTTTTTAAAAGTTGAAATGGCCATATGAAATGAAGGCATGGGTCCATTGAACAGCCAAACAGATAATCAGTACTTATTATTATAATGTTGGTACCGCGACTATTTAGGTGTCTCAAATAGGTTGGCGTATTTTCAGCAGAAAAATACACTTCTATTTTTTTTTAAAGGTGGCAAAGCAAATCTTTTTAATGGTTTACTTTTTTCTGTGAAAATTAGAACGTTGCTTCTGTAAAACATTTCTATTTCTTGCACCATTTTTGAGAAAAGCACTATATATGACTCGGCTGGAAGGCTACTTGCTGGCTTCGGATTCAATTAAACGGACTCCCAAGGTCGTCCGTTTAAAACGAATCCTCAGCCAGCAAGTAGCTACTTCCGAACCTCGACAATAATGTACTATTATTTTGTTCAGGTGACCCGCGACGACGTGGACGTAGTGTTCAGCCAGGCGTTCGACGACGGCTCCGTGTGGGAGGCGTCCGCCAACATCGTGCTGGTGCACAAACAGGTCGCCATCGCCTTCCAGGCGCCGGCCTACCGAGACCCCATGTGCATGGAAAACGTCAAGGTAACTTACTACCTAAGCCTAGGTCGCTCTCGTTGACTTCAGGCTTAGGCCGCTCTCGTTGACTTGACGGCTGCTTTTCTATTGTGGTCGCCTTTCTATTGATGAAATTGACACGAAGTTGGTCGAATATAACGTCTACAGAATCAGATAGGTATTAAGCGAGATTGGCGGTGAATCAAGCTTCAAAAGTGATTTTTCTCAAACATGCAATGAAATGTCGTCGCTCCGGGCGTTATATCAGGCTTCGAAGTATCACGTTTAGGGCGGAGCAACTCCAGAGAACTGTAAAGGAATTTCATACGAAATTGAAGGCCTAGGCCGGGAAGTATTTTTTTTTTAATTCTAATGTAAACATGGGGTCTGTGTCCATGAACAGGCTAAACAGCCGAATTATATTTTTTTTTAGTGAATGAATGGTTATCGGACCAAAATATCCGTGTTAACGCCTGTTATACACGAACGTACTGATATTAAGAATACGAATCTGTATGATTCAATGTGTTGATGAATAAATTTAAAATTTTGTCTATACGTAAGTCACCAGAGACCATAGACAATATTTAAAATCCTCTGCATTTATTTTATTTATAGAAATTGAGATTCTTATTATCAGATTGTGTATAATGGCCCTAAAAAGGTCTATTCGAACAATACACACGCGAAATACGGACGACTTCCGTAAAAAAAAAAACAATTATGGCGGGATCGGAAGGAAAATTAAAAAACTTTTGTTGTGAAGTTGGATTTTTATTATAAAGATTATAAATTTGTTTTTTTTAGTGGTGTATTTTTTATTTCATTGCATGTTTGAGAAAAGCACTATACATGCCTAGCCGTGAAAAGGTCTTGCCGGCTTCGTATCACTATCCGGCCTCCCTACGGTCGGCCGGCTATACCTACTCACCCGGCAAGCCCTTCTTTCCCGGCGTCTGCAGTAATGTACTATTCCTTTCGCAGGTGAAGATTTTCCTGAAGCGAGTATCGGACGGCGCCCGCAGCGCGCCGGTGGACTTCGAGTACACGCCCGACTACGCAGGTACCACGCGCAAGGCGCTCCCCGACCGCGCCGTGCTGTCTCTGTTACTCGCCGACCGCACCGACTCCAACAACAACGACGACAAGCGCGCCAGCTGCTCCAGCGACAGCGCCAGCGCCAGCGACTCCGGCGACAGCGGCGAGGCGGACATCGCCGACCTCAACGGCACCGCCTCCGACCCGCCCCTCGAAACCGAGAAGGGCCTCGACGAGCTCCTCGACCAGGTCGCGGAGCTCGACGAGATCTATACCGAGAATCGCACTCGTTTGCAGAACGTCGCCAGCGCGGAGAGCGAGGACGCCGACGACTTTAACGACGCCGGCACCTACACTAGCCTCCAGCTCGCGTTCAGGAACCCCGTTCTGATCTCCGAACCGGAGCAGTACGAGGATGTTCAGGTGCAGACGTACCGCGGCCCTATTATAGAATTTGCGCCCCTCAAGCGGGACACGGACGACGAGCGCGCCCCTCCTTTGCCTCCCAAACGCATTCGTAAAACTCCCTCGGTCGAGGGTTTTAAAACTTCCCAGACCTCCGTGAACAGCTTCCTGAAGCCGGGTCGACAGTTACCTATAACGCGTAACTTAGACACCGGCCGAACTGAACTTACCATGGCTAGGAGCGAGCCGGCGTTGCCACCTGCGCCTAAGAAGCGTTCCTTCCTCTCCCGTCTCTTTAGACGAAAGGAAAAATCACCCGCTCCTAGTATTAAATCTGAAGGCAAAGCGAGCAAGAAGAGTAAACCGGTGGGCCGCTCTGTCAGCAGCGTGTCCGGCGTGCGACCGTCCAAGTTCAAGTCGTCCGTGTCGCACACGTCTCTAAAAGATAACGCGTCCGGTACAGGCCTTAGCTACGCGGATAGCGTCACCCACATTTCGCTTCACGGGGACGACAATGAGAAAACAACCTCTCAGACTCGTCTATCCCGACCCGCAAGCTTACACCCCTTACCACCGACTGATGGTGATACCATCCTTGTGGCTGAAAGCGTTTTAGCCTTGGATGCTTCTCAGTTTAAAAAGCTCCAGGACGACTTGGATTTAACTGATGCTGAACATTACGCTTTATACATGGCGGTCGCTCCACACGCTACCGTGTCCGAGTTTGACGAAACTAGTTGTTACTATTCGCCGGTAGATGGAAGCAAATTTCAAAATTAATCGGTTGTAAGGGAAATAAAAATTTCAATTATTTTCTGCCTACTTATATATAAACACTAGTCTGAGACTTGAGTAATCTAGTCCGCCCCGTACTTAGCCAAATTTTTCTAGTATTTTTTCCTTAGGATAGTAACTTATTAGGCCTCTGCGCTAACTTTAATATAATATATATTATGTAATTAAAATACAATTACGCGATACAATACAGTAACGTCATTGCTTCAACTAAAGGCGGCTGCTAAGTTTAATTTGAAGGTTTTGTATAATGTCAAAATTCTTCGTCTATAGTAGTAGGATGACATACAACTTCGTCTGTTGAGTCGACACGACGCATATCAAAATTACCCAAATCCTCCAAAAAAAGTGTTCTCTGATTTAATATTTATTATATTCTATCATAATTCAACTGATGTATTTTTGATAATTATGCATCGACACAATTTTTTATACGATATTTTGAATGCATATTGCCGTTGTATATGGCGGTGTTAATGTAATGTGTGTTAATTATGTTTTCTTGCTATGTTCTAGATTCGGATTATTTAAGTAATAAAAAGCGGAAGACGGCGCAGAATATAGATTCTTTCTTAGCTACGTACAAGCAAGACAGTAAGTTTTGTATTGTATTTACACTATTTACTTTACTTAGTAAGGTGATGGATTATACGATAAACAACTCATTAGTTGGCATCTCATTCATGTATGTATTTAATCTGTCAATCATGTCAATGATTGGCATTGTAATTATCAAGTAATTACGTTTTGTCTTAAGTATACGCCAATTGCTGAGGTGATTTATCTTGTCTCTTTTCCAGTGACTTTTAGATATTTTGCCAAAGTATACAACAATTTCGGACATAAGTGGAGTCTGTCTTTCCTCTTTAAATGTTATTAAATGAAGCCAGTAGTTGCCGTTATAGGATTATAGTGTCTTAATGTCTTAACTTTAAGAAATTTTATTTTATTTATATATATGTATTTTCGCCACGCTCAAAGTAACCTGGACAAGAAAAGCTAGTTGTAAATACTAGCCACTGATTGTACACATAAAGTTTACATTTGCAGCAAACATACACGATTTAAAGTTTCAAATTCAGACCTTCACTTTTTGTTGATTAATCTTAAACTAAAACGAGGCTAGGATAGCCATTATATCACTAACTTGTTAGAATATATGGGATAAACGGTGTTAGATGATAACCGCCTTATCGTTCGATTTGCCTCTTTTTATATTCAAACGTGTTTTTGATAATGTAATACCAAGTGGAATTTTGGGCAAAGCCTCTTGGAAAAAGTGTAATTTTGGACAAAGCTGACTGGCGCTTATACATTGTGCACAGTATCCTACACACACTCCAGGTGGTGCGTGGCAAGTGGACGTGTATAGAATGTTTCTGCTGTCATTTGTTTACCACTATATGGTTGCGTTCAACTTCTTATTATATACATATCTTATATAAGTCATATTAGTTAGTTTAATATACTGCATAATATATGGTCTAGGTAATGTTAAATTAATGGTGGTGGTGTTACTAACTAAAAATTTATAATTAAGCATGTATTGTCATAATTGTTTTTATTTATTTGTTGTTAATTATACCTATTACTTATATTTACATTTTGTCCGGGTTCGATTCCCCGTTGTTCGTTACGTTGATTTAAGTTTTGTTTTGGGACGTCGAGTGTTGCTGACTTGCTGTGCATTTGGTTTTAGGTTACTTATGAAGTTAGTTATTTTAAACGTTGAACTTTGATTTTTATTTTATTTAGTTACGTTTTTTCTTGGGATATTTAAAATATCATGTAATACTTTCTAGTTAATGTTATTCCTTCGTGACTAAAAATAAGTATTAGGTTGGTGATCTATCGTCGTGTACCTAATTATGTACCTATAGAAACTTGCTGACACAGGATAACCATGATACGCTTATTTTTATATATGTACTATTAAGTATTATAACAATAATACATGTACATCTCAAATAATGTCACGAAGGAAATAGTCAGGTACTCATACAGAATTATTACTGCACTGTATATATAACAATACTTTTTTATTCATGCTTTTAAGCCATAGTGTTATGGAATAAGGTGCAGAAGTGTATTATGTATCCAAGGATACCTACATGCGCTGCATCGTCTATGTACTTATGACATATCTTAAATATTTTGCATGAGACCAACCTATAGGATCCGTTCTAATAACGTGCAACGGAATCCTAAGTTAGAGCTAAGAGCCACTATGATCGCATAGTGTTGCACTCTGCAGTTCGGTGTTACTAGTACAGTCATTTAAATACACTATTCGTATGCTAATGTGGATATGTGTGCTGCTAACATCAAAGATTCTGAACGTTAATTAATGTATATTTTAGTTTCACTATCATTGTGTCGATGGTGATTGATTGTGGTTGCTATTTCTCACAGATTTCAGATTTTTCCAACACGACATTCATACTTACATGTAAATTAAATGTGTATTAAACTTCACTAAAACTTAATTTTAGCAACATTGCAGGACCTGATACACAAGCAATAGTACATTATTGTCGAGGTTCGGAAGTAGCTACTTGCAGGCTGAGGATTCGTTTTAAACGGACGACCTTGGGAGTCCGTTTAATTGAATCCGAAGCCAGCAAGTAGCCTTCCAGCCGAGTCATATATAGTGCTTTTCTCAAAAATGGTGCAAGAAATAGAAATATTGTACAGAAGCAACGTTCTAATTTTCACAGAAAAAAGTAAAACCATTAAAAAGATTTGCTTGCCGCCTTTAAAAAAAAGAAGTGTATTTTTTTGCTGAAAATACGCCAACGTATTTGAGACACCTAAATAGTCGCGGTACCAACATTATAATAATAAGTGCTGATCATCTGTTTGGCTGTTTAATGTTTTAAAAAGTTTGGAACTCGTTAAATAATGGAATTTGTATGCAACATTGCAGTCCCGAAATCGAGACTGCAATGTTTTTAACTTTTTAATTTTTTGAATGACCATAAACTACACAGTTCGCGACCTATTTTTTAACTGGCAACATCGACTTTGCCGTCCATTTTTGAGAAAAATTAATGATATTACTTGATAGTATGATCGAATTTCTACTAGGCGTCTTTATTCCTGATTATCCAAGATTCAGGAAGGGAACGATTATTAAAAGTAGGATAACATAAATATTTATACGTTGTTGTGACAACACGTTGACATGTGATGTTGAACATTCACAACTACTATTCTACATTCTACCCCACCACCACCAGGCATAACAACTGTTATGCAGTGGTTGCCATTAGAGTCTGTTCGGAAAGAGAAGAGTCGTGGAATGCATTTCACGACTCTTCTCTTTCCGCACAGACTATGCAAAACTGATTCAATGAAGTAAAAAAAACGTTCGAACTAGTTCTCTCATGTATGGTTATTATTTTATTAATGCCTGGTGGGGAAGAATTATTACGAAGAAGAATAGGTATATAAATATAATATATTGAGGAATGTTAATATTAATGTGTTATGTTGAAGCTTGAATTATATTCAAAATTGTATAAAAGCACGACATTATATTTATGTGCAATATTTTATTTATAAATATATACGTATATACCTATTACAAAAGTATGTAATACACAAATGTTTCATAAGTCTACACGCTGCCTTTTCCTTTCTATTTATATTGGTGTAACAGATACCTACTCAGTACTACTTAACTGTCATTTATGAAATACTAGTGGCACTGTGTTTTCCAGCTTATTAGCTTTCTATGTGGCTACCACCAGTTTGGCACTGACATAAACGCCATCGATAACGTAATTTACTTCCTATGCACCTGGCTCGTACAGATGATGATGATTGAGATGTAGTTCATAATTATTTTCCTTCGTATTTTCACGGAAACGTACGAATGTGTCTTGCTATTTCAGTCGGTCTCGGTACAAAAAGTACTGAGATTGACTGAAGTAGCATGACAAATACGAACGTTTCCGAGAAAATACGAAGGCGGACAATTTACATCTGCACTCGCATACCTATTAGTGCGAGCGAGATGTAAGTATAGAAAGTAAATTACGTTTCTCGATAGCGTATATGTCAGTTTTGATACTGTCAGTGACTCATGATACGGGCTCCGTTTCTTTTTTCATATTAGAAATTTTATAACCTCCAAAGTAGTGGTAACTTTTTTCCTCCAAAATTAAAGTAGGTATGTTCTTAATCCTCTTTTTTGCATTAGAAATATGGTAAACAATCTTGACATGTGTTTTTAGTGAAAAACGCTTAAAAAAATTGTCATTATTACTTATTAAACCAAAATAATAATGTAAATATATATCCTTGCTATATCATTGCTATACATTTGCTGTACCTAACTTTTTTTTCATAAGCGGTTTTCAATAAAAAAGAAGCGTCAAGATTGCTTACCCTTTTTCTAATGCTAAAAAAACGAGGTATGTACTGTAGTTTATTTGGTATTTTACCGCAATATTAGATATCATAGGAACCCTAGCATTTCGGAAGAAAAAGTCAAGTACCACTACTAAATTCTATTCCTAAAAAAAAGAAGGTATATTCGTAAGAAAGGCCAGCCATAAGATGAAGTGTTTTCAGTGTTTCAAATGTAAGAAAATGCGCACTAAAGGGTGCATTCAGGTGTTGGTCGACGATATGAAAATTGAAAACCCCATTGTCATATCAATACAACATTAACCGCGCTGACGGGCCCCCGAGCTACCTAAATGCACTTTTAATGTAAAGTAAGATACATAATATGTACCTGCTTAAAATACAGCGAGAGTGGGAATCCGACTTACCGCTATTGGTGCCAATTTTTAAAAAAACGGGATCTTCGCAATGTGTGCGAAAGACACTATCGTATTGCCTTCAACAACATCACCAATACATATATATGTACATTGTACATGTACAAAGTAGGTACTAAATATACTATGTCAGACATATCTACAACGAAATGTATTTGTATTGTTAAAGATTTTAGATGAATGTACAATATGCAAAAGATCCAATGTTTAAACCAGGCTGCAAAGCGATATAAGTACGAATATTACCATTTTGTAGACCTTTATATCTAGTTTTTACACTTTTATAACAATATATTTTTGGTACACAAGCTTGAGTGACATGGAAACTATTAATACGCTAATAAAATATTGAGTGTTTTTTTTCATCGCACAGCCAACTTTCCTAAATCTGAAGAGGTACGATGTTGTTTTGTGGCATGGTTGTGTTTGAATATCCCAATAAATTTCCATTACACAAAGAAGTATTTTTGTATATAGAGAAGGAAAATGTGTGACTCAACACAATTTTTTTATTAGTACCTAGTGTGCTTCTTTATGTAATGGTGTTTTCAAATAGTTGTATATAAAATTAGTTTTACGTAATATTTATAGTAGTAGATTTTAGTAATCATCGAGTTCGACGTTTAAAATGCATGTCTTATTTTATATCTGTTATATTTTATAAATATTGGATTACTAACTGTTTTTAAACCTGATATTTTATTTTGCGTTTAGATTTAGAAGTTTATTTTAGGCTAATCACTATAATCTGCATGGTTGTTCTGTAGCCTAATTTCCTAAGGTCCTTCATTGGTTTTATGTTTACTTATTTTCTTATTGACGACGAGCACATTGTGTATCTCACGTATTTTATTTTCTTATGTACTTCATATCAGTTGCTAACCCATTGCTTACGCATCGTGCTTGCCGTCCGAAGCATCGAGTGTATATTGTGTTTTTATTATAGATTATTTTCCATGTAACATGCAAAAACAATACTTAGAGGTATTTTATCTTTCAGTGGGATTTCACGAGTCGGCCATTAAAAAGGAACCAAGAGGTAGGTAAAAAATAAATGACATTCACATATTATAAAATATATAAGTTTCCATATTTTTATATACTTTTTAAAATTATTGAAATGGGGTTATAGGACATGCAAGTTAATTCAAATATGTTTCATAGACGCGAGCCCGGCGTTGCAAATCCACAGTCCGCCGATGGCTGGCGTGGGCAGCCCGCACTACCCTCCGCCGCAGTACCGCGACCCCGCCGACCAGTACCAGGTGAATAGGCACCTCCACTAAACCACAGCACATGATCAATCGGGCGTACTTCAGACCTAATCGAGTCTTATGACAGTTCCAACAGAGAAAAAAGGGATCGACGCTTATGATGAAATTTTCCACAAACAACAACCAATACGATTAATCTTGACACTAGTCTCGCATTAACAGCCCAAAAGTAATTATAGAATAGATTTTAATATAATATAGTTGTGATATAGATAAACTTTTTCAGCAATGGTTGCCACCCGATCCTAACCTAGGCGTACCGAACACGAACCCATTCCTGCCGCACGCGGGGGACCCGCGGGGCTACTGGGGCCCTCAGAACTTCGCGCAAACCTCTCCGTCGCCCAACCACGCCGTGTCGCCCAATATGCTGGGATTAGATGTAGGTCTCACTTTGTTTGGTAGAGCACAGCACAGTCAGTGACGTTTCGCTCTAGTCCGGAGCAAAGCCCAACTGCGGCAGTACCCGTACAATAAAATTTAGCGAACTCTTTGACAAACAGTTTGACCCTTAATCTGTCATTTTGACTTATGTAAGTACTTACATTTCATATTTGTAAGAAAGGGATTAAAACATAAAGTAACGAATTGAGGCTTGTAAAGTTTTAATAAGTTGTAGTTTTAGTTTAGTTGAATAAGGGGGAAAGTTAGCCAAACGTATGTTATGATATGATGTGATTTATTATTGTTGTAATTCAGGCAATGTCACCACAACACCGGCTGTCGCCTAATATGCAAAACATGCCGGTCCCCTCCATGGCGATGAACCCGAGCATGGTGCAGATGTCGCCGCTGCAGGGCGGCGTGTCGCCCGCGCACCAGCCGTCCCCCATGATGCACGCCTCACCCCCGCACATGCAGCCCATGGTACGTCACACAGTGGAGCATGCCGGCCCCTCCATGATGAACCCGAGCATGGTGCAGATGTCGCCGCTGCAGGGCGGCGTGTCGCCGCGTACCAGCCGTCCCCCATGATGCACGCCTCACCCCCGCACATGCAGCCCATGGTAAGTCACACAGTGGAGCATGCCGGCCCCTCCATGATGAACCCGAGCATGGCGCAGGTGTCGCTGCTGCAAGGTGGCGTGTCGCCCGCGCACCAGCCGTCCCCCATGATGCACACGTCGCCGCCGCACATGCAGCCCATGGTAGGTCACACAGTGGAGCACGCCGGCCCCTCCATGATGAACCCGAGCATGGTGCAAGAGTCGCTGCTGCAGGGCGGCGTGTCGCCCGCGCACCAGCCATCCCCCATGATGCACGCCTCACCCCCGCACATGCAGCCCATGGTAAGTCACACAGTGGAGCACGCCGGCCCCTCCATGATGAACCCGAGCATGGTGCAAGAGTCGCTGCTGCAGGGCGGCGTGTCGCCCGCGCACCAGCCATCCCCCATGATGCACGCCTCACCCCCGCACATGCAGCCCATGGTAAGTCACACAGTGGAGCATGCCGGCCCCTCCATGATGAACCCGAGCATGGTGCAAGAGTCGCTGCTGCAGGGCGGCGTGTCGCCCGCGCACCAGCCATCCCCCATGATGCACGCCTCACCCCCGCACATGCAGCCCATGGTAAGTCACACAGTGGAGCATGCCGGCCCCTCCATGATGAACCCGAGCATGGTGCAGATGTCGCCGCTGCAGGGCAGCGTGTCGCCAGCGCACCAGCTGTCCCTCATGCTGCACACGTCACCCCCACACATGCAGCCCATGGTAGGCATCCCGAGATACCAGTTTACAACTAAAGTATTTAAATTCATCACCTTCGTCTGCCGTTACATGTTTAGATTTGTGAGAGCTTGAGAAGGCACCCCAGAATTTATTTGAGACCGGGTTTTGAACATGTATTGTTAGTCCCTAAGATGTAGAGGGGGTGTAAAGTCAGGAAAGTAGAAGGGATAAAAGATCGCGCGGGCTTAAATCCTCCTCAATTACTCTGAAAATAAAAATACGGTTTTACTCACGTAATTTTAGTCACGGCGACATGCTTCGCAGAGCCTAGTTCTCCATTTTCAAGCACTAACAGGTGTTTTGGCTAGGCTAGGCATTTTGTGGCTTATGTTTGTACCTACTAAGTATTACATACTCAGCCGGCAGTTGCCTCCTGACATCGACAATAATGTACTATGATAGACTTGACATTGCAGATGTCGCCGCTGCAGGGCGGCGTGTCGCCCGCGCACCAGCCGTCCCCCATGATGCACGCCTCACCCCCGCACATGCAGCCTATGGTACGTCACACAATATCACTACACGTTATAAAAGTCTTACATATACAGTAAGTGGTATTTTTATTGCATATATGTTGCATAGCTCTAGCTAGTTAGTCAATCTACGACTAAATCGACAAACCGAACTTTGTATTAGTAGCAATACAATACTTTTTATTGCACTGTTGCCCACCTCACACAGTCAACAATACATATAAATAAACATCAAATAAATACAACAATAGTAATGCTGTTTTAAATGACCTAAAATCTAACGCGTACAAAATTTTACACATTAATTATGACACACCGAATACAAAGTACATAATAATGTGGTGTCTTTACTCAGCAACCTGCGGGTCAGACGCCAGACCTGGGAGCGGCGCCGGCTCTGGACAGCGACATGCAGTTCAACTCGGCCGACCTGTCCGGCATCATCGCCACCCTCGGGCCGCCCGAGCTGTCCGACAGCCTGCGAGCGCTGTCCACCAGCGAGCTCATACCGACCATGTAAGCACTAGCGACACTGTTGTTCTACTCGCACCTGTCCGGCATCATCGCCACCCTCGGGCCGCCCGAACTGTCCGACAGCCTGCGAGCGCTGTCCACCAGCGAGCTCATACCGACCATGTAAGCACTAGCGACACTGTTGTTCTACTCGCACCTGTCCGGCATCATCGCCACCCTCGGGCCGCCCGAACTGTCCGACAGCCTGCGAGCGCTGTCCACCAGCGAGCTCATACCGACCATGTAAGCACTAGCGACACTGTTGTTCTACTCGCACCTGTCCGGCATCATCGCCACCCTCGGGCCGCCCGAGCTGTCCGACAGCCTGCGAGCGCTGTCCATCAGCGAGCTCATACCGACCATGTAAGCACTAGCGACACTGTTGTTCTACTGGGCCGATTTGTCCGACGTAATACAAAAGGCAAAAAATTGTATGCATAGGTATCTTTCAATACACGAACCCCAAGGTCACTATGGATTAGTATCTTAGGATGCCATAGACAAATTTTGTGTTAAAATTAACAATTCACAAAGCCACCATTACAAACCGTAAAGGTTACCATTATAAGCTTATAACTGAGGAGAGTCTTCAACTGTTCTACAACGCTAACATATTTTGTAATTTTTACGCCCTGTTGCAATAGTTTAACTGGATTAATACCTACAACCAGGGATCGGAACCGGTTTTTTGCAAAAACCTAGAAATAACCATATTTTTTGAATTATTTTATACTCGAAATGTAGGACTCAGTTGTGTTTTTAGGTTACGACTTCGTATTATTAGATTGCCCAATTAGAAATGAAGTAATTAGCAAAGAACGAAAAAATACCGTTTCCGTTCCCATACAAAAAATACCGGTATCCGATTGTAGGCTACAACAAAATATGCTTATTTTGAGTACCTTACCACAAATAATAAATACCTAAATATGTCTATTTTCAGGCAGCCAATGTAATTTTGGCCAAATATTTGCCGAGCTTAGGGTCTTCTGGAGCTGACAACCTGGATGACGACCAAAGACAACTGTGACCAATTGTGAACTGAAATGGGATACCGCGAGTGTCTAGTCTGAGTTACTTCTGGCAATGCATGGGAAAAATGCAAAATGAATGTGAAAGAGCTACGACACATTCTTTTACTTACGACATGAAAAGAAGTGACTGGTGTCGACCAAGTTAATTGAATTTTCACAAAGGTGATAATTTTAAAAAGGAGTTAGCAACTAATGTATGACATCATCAGAAGTCTAAGATTATGACTATACTGCTTCTCGAATTCGGACTCCGTGGGCGTTAGTGATACTGTTTAAAATTCTACATCATGCTTTTCATAAGATTCTTAAATCAAATCTTCCAGTGCTATGGAATGATGAAAAGTTGATAATGTATATGACAGTTTAGTTTATGGAACTCAAGTGCTATTTAAGTAACTGTATGTGACAGTTTCGTGTATGGAACTCAATTCAAGTGCAAACTTTTTGTTGTTTTGCAATAATATTATAGCTAACAGTCCAATCAAATTGTGTTCTAGGTTAAGTAAACTTAAATGGCGATTTTTTATATTTCAATGTGCCTGCTTTTTAACTGTGACTTCTAAGTCCAATGGATGGAATTAATATCATTGAAAGAGACAGATCTAAGATTTCGTTATTAGTCTTATGTGGTATCATATCGTTAGATGAATTCGTTGAGAATGTTTAATAAATAACTGGCAATGAGGTTTAAGTCTGTAAAGGTCCCAACTTTTCTCAGTCTTTGTTAAATAACTGGCAAAGAGGTTTAAGTCTGTAAAGCTCCCAACTTTTCTCAGTCTTTGTTGTATACACAGTCAACCGTTTGATACAAAAGCAGAGTTCGGCTTTATCAAAATTTAAATAATTTTGGATATTTTTGGCTATAAAACTGTGGATAAAACAATTTACAAAGCGGATATTTCGCTTATCTGAAATTAATGTAATACATATAAGTATAGGTCTTACTAGATAGGTCTATTACTTAAATGAGACGTTTGGTAAGAAGTTATTATGGTTAATAGTTAACAGTGGGCTGGTTGAATTCTTCACGGCTTGAAACTGAATTGTATAAAGTTAGTAAGTAAACATCACTTTACATAGGTACCGCCTGGGTTAAGTGGTAAAGCTGTTTCATATTGGCGCGATTATTATTGATATCAGATAAATGTCAAAAGACATGCAACTCTAGGGAATTTTATTTTTGACTTATTATTGTAGTTATGATCTCAGATCTGTGCAGATTAAAAAATGCTAATAATTAAACACATAACAAAACATTCACGCTTGGAAAATAAAATATCTGTACCATTTCTGTGACTCTAGAAATATTTATCATGTTTTTACGTTTTCCAAAAATTAGGACATGTTTACAAAACGCTAAATATACTTTGTACCTACCTACTTTGAGATTTTTTTAACACCGGTTGAAAAAAAGGTAGGTATAACAGTTGACACGCGCCGCGCTACTAATATTTATCTCAATATCGATATCGATTCCATTGGCTCCGCTATCCCGAACGAAAAAGCGTTATAACGTTATTATTACGTAAGCATTAGTATTACAGCTTACCAAATAGTTAATAACTATTACATATCAATATCAATAACGCGATGGATAGATAATCGATAGTCTGACATAGAACTGCAAGTAATGTAAGTTAATTAATTCAAAACAGCAAATTGTACCTATTTAAAATTAGATTATTTCCTACACCCCTCTTTGTTCATCAATGGACGTTACAAAATGTATGCTTTGCTAAATTTATTTCATTCCTCTAGGGGTTATTAAAGGATTAATTGTTTATGCATTTGTTTTTTTACCCTATTGTAAAAATAACAAAATCCGAATGTTGTTTAGTGGCGTGATTTAATTTTTTTTTCTATTTCTGTTAAATTTATTTACCCGTAACAGTTGAGTTCTTGTCTTATTATATGGTGCTAAGTTAGTGTCCTGCTGTACGACTAGAACGTCTGTATGCACAGAGATTCTCGCATCGCATCAGGCCCGTGTGCATTGATATAGTTATTCCAACGCAGTGAATAAGTTGACGATCTCAGACAGGGGTATTAAAATTATAAGTTTAAATTATGCTTTACTTTCTTTGAATCCTGAAATCTATAATTTTAGGTAAATTAAACACTAGCAGCAGTCTTTTATAAGACCATCAGAACAAAAGGCATATCATGATCGCATTTATTGGTATCTTTTTAACAGGCAGCGTCAAATGAAGGCGGGTAATTTGTCTCGTCACTCGACGAACGCGATCAAAAGATGTCGAGAGTTTATGCAATATAATGACGCCAGATGGTTGTGTTATTGATGAAAGATGTTTAAAAGCTTGAAAGGAAAGGTGTTTATTAATTAGTTGTTTAAGATAAATGATATAACTTGGACCAAAAAAAAATACACTTTGAATTAACTATGCTGTTCAGTAATTAAATATGATAATGGATCAGACCAGCCAGCCTATTATGGATAGCTTTATCCATCTTTATCCACGTGATAAAATAACTGTCACTGTTTAACACCGTGGGAAAGAAAGTGACGGACACCGTTTTATCACGCTGTCACGTAGACAAGAACGACCATCATATCCGTACAGGTAACTACATTTTACCAATTTAGCTCGTTAATGCCATGCCAAATTTATTACCATTAAGACAGCAAAGCCATTCGCAGCATTTGCGCCAGCATAACATTAAATAAGTACTGTTTTTAAGTTTAATGAAACTTGTACTACAAATGTATAGATTTACTTGTTGGGTTCATCTCATGGCGTATGAGGGTTGATGTTTGTAGTCATTATTATTATTACTAAATAATATAATAATATTTTTCATAAATAACTGATATTATTGTTCTCAGTAAAGTATTGTTAATACCATCACACTAGAGATAAAAGTTGTATTATTCGTAAACTAGATGTGGATGCTCGCAATTGTGAAATGTAAGTAATGTACCTAATGTAACCAACACATTAAATGTGGGATTCTGTTGTAGATGTGACTTGTACATAATGAACACTAGAATTTTTATATTTATGTTACGAGAATAAACTTTATTATTATGTGGCTGATCTGTTTACTCTTATTTTCTCTACCACCCTTTGGTATTTAAATATTAAGTCTTGACTAACCGCTGCAAACCAAAGTGAAGTCATTTGGGTTGACATTTATAGGTACGAGTACCTTATAGGCAATCTTACTCAAACCACTGCGTAGAGGGCGCCACTAGCACCAGAGGGCCGCGAAACACAAACATCCTAGCGATTAAATATGAATGATAACGATGTTTATACCCGAAAATTTCCTCCAAAATGAAATCTGAGCAACTATGCACTGAAGTGTCGTGTCGTTTACATATTATCAAAGATATTATCGTAACGCAATATTAGATATCATAGTACCTAACCCGATTTTATATGATTTCCGACTCTTTGGAAGAAAAAGTTAAATATGTAGGTACTTACCACTACTTTTGATGCTAGCAAAATTCTAATCTTTAAAAAATACTTTAATTTGACCGTAGAAAATAACGTGATTTGCCGAAATCTCGAGCAATTTGCAGATAACAATGTCAGGAGGCGGATAAGGCCGTACTATGTTCACTGACGCTAACCTCTGGACTTCGTATCTCTATTGATTCGATTGGGCAAGGGCAAGCGTTGAAAAATAACCAGCTCAATGCTGCTGGCACGTACGGGGAAACTACACACAGAACACTGGCTAAACCAGACTGGATGCAGACAAGCCATGCCTGGCATCAACGGTAAGCTCACAAGGGCGCTCCTTCAACTAGGAAAGGTTTGACTGAGTATGGTAACCAGTGTCATAACAGGTCATGGACTCTTTAACAAACATCTTTTTATAACAGGTGTTACAGACAGTCCCCTATGCCGTGGATGCATGGAGACAGAAGAAACAGCCTCTCACGTGGTGCTGGAATGCAGCGGAGTGGCCCCATACAGGGCAAAACATCTCGGATCCCCGAGAGACCTCCCCGAGGTCCTACTCAACATCAAAGGTTTGATAGGATTCCTCGAGGAGCTGGGCTGGCAGGACTAGCCCACCCCCCCGCATCTGCATCACGCAAAATAGGCGCAAGACGTCGAGTTGCGGAAAATCGCCCGAACTACAATACAATACAATAACCAGCATATTCGACTGAGCACAATAATTACGCGTAAGGTGTAATTCCATTTGTCCACGCCGGGCACAGACGGGAATATGTGTTTTGATTTTCATAAAAGTAATCATTCCCCTTGTTTGTCCCCGCCTCATGCATGGCGGATTACAGAAATGGATTCGTTTATTAGAAAACTCAATACCCCTAAATAAATTGGGTACTTTCCTCTACTTAATAGTATTTTATGCAACCGTTGTTTAAGAGAGGTATTTTTTGACTCAGTTAAACAACGTTGCATACAATACTTTTTCTACGACCAAGCACTTTCTTTGAAATAAAATTGTAAAAACAAATATTTTTAATTCAAGAAGTAGTCAACATGAAGGGTACTGGCGGGAAAAGAATGAATGAATGAATGAATGAAATTAAAAAAATGACATTTAGAATAAGGTTGGCAACACTGTATTTCGTTCAATATTTTTTACATGAAGTATCGTAAAATCGCCAAAAAGATACTGCGTGTATGCACAAATTCCTTTTTGGGGAATAGACTAAAGACTTGTCTTGACAACTATAAGGTAGGGTTTTAAAGGTGTGTGTCTCTTTGGGTGTGTGCACGACCCTTTAAATGACAATTAAAAGTACGGGAGTAGAAAAAACATATTGCACAATTTTACTGAGCAATAAAATTGTGTAGATGACAAAACTTGTTATATTTTATTTTTGCTACAATTTATTAGAAATCCGTATTTTCTGTCATTAAATTTAGTAAATCACATAAAATAGGAGTCGATTATCGTTCAAAAATGCTCCGAAATTTTTGACTTGGCAGAAAACCAAGCGTCTGAAACTCTGATCACATATTGAAAAAAAAAAAAAAATTAAAAAGTTAGTTGGCGGGAATTGGTTATGTATTATGTTCTTTCGCTTTACGACAATTTCGTGGTGTAAATTGCCGTGAAAAATATAATTTATTTTCCTCGCAATCGAAGTGAAAAGCAGAGTGTACAACAAGGGCATAATAAATGTCCATTTTTACCCTCGTCTACTATTTTGCCTCGGGTAAAAATGGGTCACTTTATGCCTCACTTTATTATTATTATTATTAGGAGCCTGTAATGTCCCACTGCTGGGCAAAGGCCTCCCCCCACTTTTTCCAGTCTTCCCGATCCTGTGCAGTCTCTGGCCATTCCTTTAAAAAGGAGTCTAGCTCGTCTCGCCATCGCCGACGTGGTTTGCCAACTCCTAGTTTTGAGCTGGGCTGCCACTCTGTGGCGATCTTGGCCCACAGCTCACTCGGCATTCGGCAGACATGACCAGCCCAGTCCCACTTTAGCTTGGCCGCTTTCCGAGCTACGTCGACTACTTTTGTTCTGGAGCGCAGCGTGGTGTTCCGGATACGATCCACCTAATATGCTGCGCTCCATAGCTCGCTGGCAAAGCCCTAGTTTAGACCTCTGACACGCCGTCAAAGACCAAGTTTGTGCACCGTAGGTGAGAATTGGAAGTATGCACATGTCCATGAGTCTCCGCTTAAGTGACAGGGGGAGATCGCCTTTCATCAGATGTTCCATGGACCAATAGCTCCTCAAGGCGTTTTCAGTCCGTCTTTCGACTCACTCCCACTCCTCACTCCTCATTTTATATTATATTATTATAATTATTATATTATTAAATCGGATGGAAGTATAAAAAGTAGGTGAATTGACTGTGACGTCACTACACACGTTTTCATATAAATTCCATATTAGCAAATCGTTTTGACAGTTCTAAAAAAGAAGCTGATTTGACTAGTAGGAAAGTAGCCAATTGGTAATCGATCACCTAGTTAATCATTTCTTACTAAGTTACTTAAGGTGACGGTAGAGGTGGGTAAATTTTCAGATTCTGTCAATTTACCCCATTTCACACACAAGCGCACTTCACGCACACTACCTCACTTTACTGGGACAGGTCATTGACCCATCAAGTTTTTTTAAGATAGCGTTTTGAGTTTAGTGTTAACCACTGACCTCTTTTGAGGAACAGAAACTGTAAAAACGTTCCATTGAAAGAAGAAAGAGAAACAATACATTAAATCTTGCTCTTCTTGTCTGTTCATGTCACACGTGACGTATTTAAATTCTAATTTAATTCATTTGATTGTTAACTATTTTCTGCATATTATGGCTTTGTCGAGATACGCGTTTTGTAAAGTTAAACCGAATAAACCCAGATGTCATTAAGTCAGATGTAAAATGTTATTTACTACTCTATACGGTTATTCATAAGGCGAAAAATCAATTCAATTAAAAATTTAAATAAATAAAGTTTCGGCAGGGTGGAAATTTAATTAAGGCCGACAAAATAAAATTTAATAATATATGTCGGCTGATGTACCCCTAAGATCTTTACAGATTTACTTGTACGAGTATCGTATATTCGCTATTTATTTTGCTATTAAATTTATAAAATTAAAATAAATAATTAAATATTATACTGGCATTCCACCGCTATTATTTCAGTGCTGAACTGATTATCTTCGATCGTAGCCTTGATGGTGTAGTTGTACTTACACTTACGGCGGTAGGAGCGGCAATGAACCCCGCGCAGCGTAGAACGAGAGGTGCGTTGGGATAAGTGCATATACATATAATTCTTCGTGCGTCTGTCTGTCTGTCCGTCCGTCTGTCACAGTCTATTTTCTCCGAAACTACTGGACCAATTCAGTTGAAATTTGGCACACATATGTAAATTTGGCACACAAATGTAAATTTGTGACCCAAAGATGGACGTGTAACGTAAATAAAATGTATTTTAGAGAATTTGAAATACGGTAGCCATTTTGGGGGGGTAAATGAAAAAATTAAAAAATATGTTTTTTAAACTATATAGTGTTACATATCAAATAAAAGAGCTCATTGTAAGAATCTCAAAGATATTTTTTTTTATAATTTTAGGATTAATAGTTCAGCAGTTATTCATGAAAATAGGCAAAAAATGATCATTCTCCGCCCACTTTCTCCGAAACAACTGGATCTAAAATTTTGAAAAAAATACACAAAGTAGTTCTTTACCTATATATGTCAGGAAAATCTATAAGAAATGTGCAGTCAAGCGTGAGACGGACTTAATATACTGAACCCTTAGAATGCGAGTCCGACTCGCACTTGTTTTTGTTTAGCTCTTAAGGTTTAAGGAGTTTTATGAGTGAAAAAAGAAGTTTTTAGTTTTATGTGCCCGCGTTATTGCCGATCGATTGTGTTTTAAACGATAATTAGACAAAAAAACTTGTTTCTCACCCAACGAATATAGATCCCCATGACACATCTTCCAAGTCGCCTTTGGATAGGCTTAATTTTAAAAATAATTGAAATAATGTTCTATATTCAATTCAATTCAAAAATAATTTATTCAAGTAGGCTTAATAATGAATTAATAAGCACTTTTGACAAGTCATACAAAGTATACGTAATATTACAATGATTGATTAAAACAGAAAATAATAATATTAAAAAACAATACAATTAGTAACAATTAACAATAAATAAAAAGACCATGTCAAACACAAAAAAAAGGAATAAAAGTCAACAGAAACAATATAAATAATAGAAGTGCGTATATCATTCATACTTGCAAAAAAAGACTAAAAATAATTTACGTGACCAATGCTTATTATTAGTAAATATCTTACAATTTAATATCTGATATATCACACGATACAAAAAAATGGCCGCAAAGTTAAAAGTTTATTTATTTACGTTACTAGTCCATCTTTGGATCACCGACTCTTTGTCATATGTGAAAAATGTGTACCAAATTTCAATTGAATTAGTCTATTAGGGGTAGACACACGAGTGATCTTAAAAGGGATTTTTTTCTTGAATGATTTGTATGTACTTACCCCAACGCACCTCACGTTCCACGCGACGCAGCGTAATCAGTAAGTACCTAATAATTAGTGTCCGACCGAAACACAAATTTCTGTATATATAAATATTGTTGTCCTACTTGCTCCCCAACTTTTGGTCTTTGTCACATAGTTTAGTTTCATAATACGAAGTACTATTTCGTATGTTTCGGCCAGGCCGAAAGATTCGGCCGTTTTTTGGCCGAAACCGAAACTACGGCCGAAACATGATTTTATGGCCGAAACTGGCCGAAACCGAAACCGAAACCGAATCTTCGGTCGGACACTACGAATAATCACAATGGTCTTAAGTACCACAGACCCTACTGTCGCTTAAGTCCTTTATGACAATCTCTGCCTATTAGAACTTATAAAAAAAAAAGAAACCGAGTAATTATATCCAACTACCGAACCTGCTTACAAATTTTCTCGAGATATTTGAGAAATGTGATATGCAAAGGAGAACATTCGAACAAACGAAAGTATTTTTGCCTAAGCTGAAACGGAGACCTTCGCCTACGCTCGGTCAGTGATGGTTTAGGTACAGTCAGCTGCAGGTCACCCCTGCATAGAAGATTGTATGCAGGGGTGGTACCTTTTCTCTGCAGCTGACTGTACACCTATAAAAAATTGTTGTACCTGCTGCAATTTTATACCGGTACCGTACTTTATATTTCAACAGGTATAGTACCTTCAAAACGAAGCGGTATTGATAAATAATAACGGTACCGTACCGCCTATAAATAATAATAATAATTCAGCCTATATACAGGGTGGTCCAAACCTTGACGTACAAAAATTTTTTTTTAGATTCCTCACGTCTATCAGAATATACCCCATGTATGTTAGCCGATTTTTCGTAGTTATCGAGTTATGATTTTTTTTTACTTTTAACTTTTCATATGAAATTCCGGGGTTCCCATACAGAGTGGCTAAAAAATAACTGCATTTCCGTTGCCAGGGAGGTTTTGGGATTATACTGAGCAACTTTTACAATGGGGCCAACCCCGAAACCGCGAAAAAAAATTACCCTTCCATAGAAAATGGACTAGCCAAAATGTATAAAAAGCCAATTTTTTTTCGCGATTTCGGGGTTGGTCCCATAATAAAAGTTGCTCAGTATAATCCCAACACCTCCCTGGCAACGGAATGCAGTTATTTTTCAGCCACTCTGTATGGGAACCCCGGAATTTCATAGGAATAAGAATAAGAATAGAATAAGAATAAGAATTGTTTATTGCCACATACATGAACATAAAATAGGGTTAGAATTACTTACATAATAAAATAAAACAGTTGTTATGATATACAAAACAAAAGTGAGAAGATCTTTGCATTAGGCAAAGGGTTCCAGTCTCAGCGTGTGCCGGGCCTAGGTGCCCGGCGCTGGTTTTCAGACCGGTCCCAGACTAAGGACGGTCGGAGAATATTACCTACATAGGAAAAGTTAAAAGCTTAAAAAATCATAACTTGAAAAGTACGAAAAATCGGCTAACATACATATGGGGTACATTATGATAGCCCACGATTTTTGGACGTCACGGTTTGGACCACCCTGTATAGACAATAATCTCAACGCTAGCCCAATGCGGATTGGGGACTTCACACACAGCTTTGAATTTCTTCGCAAATGTATGCACTACGAGTATGCAGGTTTCCTCACGATGTTTCCTCCTTCACCGAAAAGCTAGTGGTAAATATCAAATGATATTTCGTACATAAGTTCCGAAAAACTCATTGGTACGAGCCAGGATACCAATGAGTTTTTCCTTACCGCTTATACCGTAAAGAAATAATGCAGTCTCTGCTTTGCACGATTATTGTGTGGACATAATTCTTATAATCACCGAAACATACATACCTCTACGCACAGAATGTCATTGAAATAAAACATTGTTTTTTATAGTAAATTAATATAACATTCGATTTATACACATAACAATAAGCAGGCCAGGCCGCAGCAATATTGGCCTGTAAGCTTCATCTCGGTCTCCAAATCCGCAAAACTCGCTGGTACTAAATGCTGGTCTTGCCGTTATTAATTATCTTGATTCTTGAAGATTATCAGAACAGCACGTTACGTAATCGCATACATAGACGGAACGAACGTCAACAAAGTAGGTGTAGACACTGCAAGTCTTTAGGTATTAAACGAATTACGCTTCGTATTAATAGATGAGTAATATTTAAATGAACATATAATATTCTCTAACATAAATACAAGATTACAATTAATTGACATCAAAAGTCATTGACGTACAGAAGTCATATACATTTTTATAATGACGCAAAATTGATACCAGCATAATGAAAATCAATCCCAATCAGTAAAACGAGTCTTTAAACTTTTTTCATTTTAAGCGGGTTTTGAAGGAACAAGTTACTTAAATTCGATTGTAATCGTATTGTTTTAGGATAATTTACTGCTGTTTTCGACCGTTACGACCCGTAAATAACAACAACTCACATTTAAAATTTGACTGGAGCTCGACGTGATTATATTTATTTACCCTATTTTATGAAATACAATTTATCTACTGGTATACATTTTCGTATGCGTATATGATGAAATGTCTTTATTAATGTCAAAAACGAGCTATGACGACGTACACGTCTGCTTCGATGCAAGGCCAACGGCCATCTGACTCGAAGAAGAGTTTTGAGTGATGTCGTCAATGTATGGAAATTATACGAAAGTTTACATTTGGGATTGAATTTCTGTGTTGTATTTGTGAGTAAAAATATAAGTAGATAATAATCTGGTAGTTTAGTTATCTAGCCTTCAAAATCCCACAACAACTCAATTACTGTCAAAGACAAAACTGTAATGCGTCTTGCTTAAACGGAACTCCATATTTTGATTTTTGGACACTTTTAGTGTCGATTTGTAGAGAATTACAGGAAATAAAAAAAAATATGGTGTGAAGAGCCGGTACACGGCTTCTTCGTGAACAGATTTACGTATAATTTAATGCAGTTATTAATCATTCATTGAACAAATTGGTTGCACAAAGTGAGGTCTAAATCGAAAACGTCATATACCGTCCCCTTAAGTACTTACTAATAAAATGTACCACCCGTACCTAATATTAAAGAAAATGTATAATTTAGAATACACTGAGCAAAAATAGCCAGTGATATGATAACCTAGCCGTTTCACCAAAAAATTGGTTGACATCTCTTCTGTTGATCGTTAAAACCGTGATTTACCGAAACAAGTAATGTGGCGATAATGATGAGACTGATAAGGACCGAGCGAGGTCACTGGCGCTGACCTCTGGCCTATTGGCGGCACAGTGTGGCCGAGTAGGGTTCCCGGAATATTCGTCGACAGCATGGTATAATGGTCGACAGACACTTTCTATAGGTTTATCACAGGAGTGCCGCGACAGTATCTCATCCACGAGATAGATAGAGACACGTCCCTCTCTAATTAATACAAGTAGAAAAGGATGGGTAGCCTACTAGGTGGGCGATGTACTGTCGCGGCGCCCCTGTGCGAAGCCCACTGCTGAGAGGGAGAGAGAAACGGCCCATTTGTTATTCCGTGCAGAATGAGCTCTTTAAAAACCAAATTACATCCTAGTCTAAGCAAAATTCAAACCGGGGACAAGTACGAGCCAGACTCGCCCACTGAGGGTTCCATTTTTTTTCCCCTTGTACCTAATAATACAGTGTAAGGGCCTTATCAATCAGCGAGAGACTATCAGCGAGTCGCAACCTAGGTGAATATCTGATGAAAAGAAATGCCAACGCCTATTATTCATCAGTGCTCACTCCAACATAGTACAGTGATATTCTTAACTATAATCATAGCCCCGCAAAACTCAACAATGAGTTTGACTGTGGGGTCATCACTCATCAGTCTCTGGTTAATATGTAACTTAAAGTAGGTAAATTAATTACTACAATGTGTCATGGTAATGTTTTTTTAACATAGATTTAAATTTGGACTTCTTGTTTTCGCGTCTTATAGCTCGCCTATTATTTAGTCGACATCTAGTCTAAATAGCATCGAGTAGCGGAATTATGAGTTTAATTGAGACAAAATAAGAATACTACTAATCACCCCCCCCCCCTCGCCCCTCCCTTTTAACACCGAAATGCGGGGGTTGCTTAGCAGGACAAACTGTCTGTCCAAACTATGTTCCAGCTTTAAAAAATTGAATCTTCGCCATAGTAAGTTTAATTCTGCAACGATATTATATTGTCCCTGTAATTTCAAACACAGTCACAATTTCGAAGCTTAATTTAATTTACTAGGATAGTTCCCAAGCGGCAGTCAAACAGTCAGTGGTCAGTGGCGGCGGCCAGTTTAAAAGCGCTGGTGGCCTAGCGGTAAGAGCGTGCGACTTGCAATCCGGAGGTCGCGGGTTTAAACCCCAGCTCGTACTAATGAGTTTTTCGGAACTTATGTACGAAATATCATTTGATATTTACCAGTCGCTTTTCGGTGAAGGAAAACATCGTGAGGAAACCGGACTAATCCCAATACGGGCCTAGTTTACCCTCTGGGTTGGAAGGTCAGATGGCAGTCGCATTCGTAAAAACTAGTGCCCACGCCAGTTACTGGGATTAGTTGCCAAGCGGACCCCAGGCTCCCATGAGCCGTGGCAAAATGCCGGGACAACGCGAGGATGATGACTAGGATAGTTCCCAGCAAAGAAAAACAAATAGAAAGAGTAGTAGAGAAACTTCACTTACCATATTCCATCCCCAGGCTAGTGACACTGCCAGTCCGATAATTGAAAACCTAATTACGAGGGGCGTTCAATAAAAAGTGAGAATGAGTATGTTATATACAACTTTTATTAAATGTTATTTTATTTTTCGACATAGTCACCTTTTAGCATAATACACTTAGTATATCTTTTTTCTAAACTTAATATTCCATTTCTAAAAAAGGTTTCATCTTGAGTACTTAAAAAATCCTGTACTGCAGCGACTACCGCGTCGTCGTCTTCAAATTTCTTGCCTCTTAGGTATTCCTTCAATCTCGGAAATAGGTAGAAATCACTAGGGGCGAGGTCTGGTGAATACGGAGGATGCTTAAGGATATCGAACCCAGCATCACGTATTGCAGCCATTGCAACGGCGGACTTGTATGCCGGTGCATTGTCCTGATGGAACAACACAATTTTCGAGAGTTTACCTCGCCGTTTTTCACGGATCTCATTGCGCAATGTTGCTATTTGTTTGGCATATAAAGAGCCCGTAATAGTGGCTCCATGCTCGAGATACTCAATCACTACGACCCCTTTACCATCCCAAAAAACAGAGCCCATGACCTTATCGGCAGATGGGCCCACCTTGAATTTCTTCGGAGTTGGAGATGATGGCCTTTTCCATGTCATAGACTGCAGTTTCGTTTCAGGGTCGTAATGATGGAGCCATGTTTCGTCCATTGTTATAAATCGCGCCAAAAAAAGTTCCCGGTCTTGCTGTATCAGGTCCAAAGCTTCTTGACAAATCTCGACTCTAGTTTGTTTTTGCGTGTCAGTAAGCATTCTGGGTACCCAACGCGCTGATACCTTTTTCATACCCAAGCGTTCATGTAAAATATTATGCACGCTCCCCGTTGAAATCTTTACATTTTCAGCAATAAAACGAACCGTGACACGACGATCCGCCAAAACTAAGTTTTCGACTTTTTTCACAATTTCTTCAGTTACTGCTGTAGTAGGGCGTCCGGAGCGGGGGTCATCCATGGTCGATGTTCTTCCACGTCTAAATTCGGCGCACCAACGTGCAACTGTCGAATACGGAGGAGCATTAGACCTTAAAGTGTCCCGTAAATCTAAATTGACTTGGTCCTTAGAAAAATTTTTCAAACACAAGTATTTAATAACGGCGCGCAGTTCAATTTTCTCCATTTTCGCTAACGTACTCAACAGCATCGCAAAGAAATCGCCGTATTTTTTTTTTAAACAAAAAACAGTTAGTTTTTTTTTTCATGGCAATCAGCTAGGTAGATTAGCTTTACCGGCCAGTATTTACTTTCCTAATATTTAAAGAGTTTGCATCTCATTCTCATTATATATTGAACGCCCCTCGTAATGCCATCCGACGGCCCGTACTGGCCCTTTGTACCCCTTAACAACGACACAGCAGCGACTGGCGACCCGAGACACCAGCGACTCGGCGACCTAACATTAACATACCTACTAACGACAGACGACTTAGTAATGACTTACTAGCGACCGGCGACTGACGACTAACGACTGGCGACTAACGACTGGGACTAGCGACTTACTGATGACAAAACTCAACCTAAAAGTATCAGAGGGGCTACCGCGAAAACCGAAAATCGCAAATTGCGGGCATTTTTCTCTGTCACTCTAATTACGCCTTCATTGGAGTAAAAGAGAAAGATCCCCGCAATTTGCGAATTTCGGTTTTCGCGGTAGGTAGCCCCTATGGCCATCAGAATTGGGGAAGAGGTCTTGTGGCATGTAACGCCGCACGATTCAAGGAGAAAGGTCTGATGTTCACAATCTTAGTTGAAACACGAGATTAAAATTGAATAATAATTATTTAATAATGATAGGTAAAAGGTATCTGGACAGGAATATTGACAATGGTCTCTAAATTTTGTTTAAGCATAAGTCGGACTTACGCCCCAAGGGTTCCGTAGCATTATTAACATTTTTTTATGATGATTACAGATAATTTTTCCATATTGATTAAGTACACATCATACTTAATTTTAATAATAGAGATACCAATTAACACTGATTTAAACTTTCACGATTTTTATACATTATTAAATTGTACAACGGGACTTAATCGCGTATCTAATTTTTAAGATTTACCTCCGACGTTTCGAGGACGGCGTTGTCCCTGTGGTCTGGGAGAAGACTGGCTTAAGTTGACATCAGCATCTTCTAACCGCGCGAGTTTTTCGAACTACCCGCACTTGGTCTTGTTTATCCGCTTGAACGTTTTGCGCACTAGGGATGTCACTCTTGGGGCTTGCAATCCGGATATCCGTTTTATCCGGATATCCGCCCAATTTACTATCCGGATTTAGATTAAGTTGATATCCGGATAAAACGAATAATTCGAATACTACATTTTTTAAGAAAACTATTAAAAAAAACGTTGAAAGTTGTAATAGTAATTACGTTGTCCATTGATCTTATTTATTTGGATACATTTTTACGTTATAAAAACTGTTTATTTAAATATTACTCCTTGATTACTCCCTTATTTTTAATATTTGAGATATTCTTATGCAGATCGACCTAGCTCCGTAAAAGTAGCTTTTTTTATTATTTAGCTTTGAATGTACTTGTACCGTAAAATGGGGTGAGTAGGGATCAGGGATGTTGCGGATGCCGATTTTTTGACATCGGATGACATGCGGAATTTTAAAGGCTCACATCCGCGGATGCGGATGCGGATGTCAAGATAGGTACATAAAAAACGTCAAATATTACATTTTAGTAATTTTTATTTCAAAAAACCGGCCAAGTGCGAGTCGGACTCGCGTTCCAAGGGTGCCGTACATTAAGTCCGACTCACGCTTGGCTGCTAATTTCTAATAGGTTTATTGGCTAATGACTAAATTACCTAGCAGTCTAGCACTTACGCCGATGCTAAGACGTTCCTGTACCGACCTGTTCCACACCCGCATCCGCATTAAATCCGCATCGATTTTATAATGCGAAATAATGCGGAAGTTCCGCGGTTGCGGATGCGGATATTCGCAACATCCCTGGTAGGGATTGCGGGGGGAGTAGGGATGCGAATCCAGAATTTCTTTTTTCAGTAGCTACATTAATATTCGGGCACAGGTTGCTCTTAAAGTAATTTGATTATAATTTTAGACATATTTTTCCTTCTTTTGGCAACACTAAGTTGCCAAATCATACAATTATAAAACACAAATTCACTGTCAAAGTTGATGCTCGAAAGCGGCGGATTTTTGTTTAACTTAATTTTTATGTGAAATTTTCCAAAGTAAGTGTACAGTGTTCTTGTCACACGTGATGCGCTGTCATTATTGTTAGCGTCCGAATACATTATTAACAAAGTGTGAACAGAACTAAAATGAGTCCAACGGATGAGGACTTCGGTTGATATTGAACTGCCGAACGAAATGCAGTAGGGTTTAGCAGATATTATGACGAAGGTTTTAGCATTTTCTATTTGAATAAATCTGCAATGAAAACCTTGATTGACTTAAAATGCAATGTAAAATCTCAACAAGAAGAGACTGTTCTAACAGTTAGAAGATATTCGATTCTCCAAATATTATCAAAACCACTACCAAGAAATTAATTTCGCAGCGCAGACTGCGCAGAATTAAATAGAGAGTTGAAGTATCGCCATAACCTAGTAAATTATTTCAAAAATAGTTTGTGTAACCTGTTGGAAAAGCCATATCTAATATAGTCAATCAATTTTATTAAAGGTTGTGTAAGAAATTTTTGCCGGTATTCATTTTTAGTTTTTGGTGAGTATACCTACTCGTAATTTCATTTTGCCATTATCACGTCACGTGGCAACTCAAGACAATAATTTGTAGGTCGTAGGTACTAACCTAACTAACCTAACCTCACTTGCACATCAACTTAAAAGTATCGACAAAAAGGTAGAACGCCAAAATACTTAATACTTGCTGTTACGCAGCCTCATGTACGTAAAATTGTATCATATTACACTTTTTATTAAGTTCATGTAAGTTTTATTGAATAAAAAGTAAGTATTCGAATTATCCGTTTTATACGGATATCCGGATAGTAAAATAATTAATATTCGAAATATCCGGATATGAAAAATGGGCGGATATTGCAAGCCCTAGTCACTCTGTCGACACGCAACACTAACGATATTCGATTTATCGACTGTCGATATTCGTTTACGCTTACATTTACTAATGACTGGATTCCATGTGGATGAGATCTTAAAACCCTCGTCCCGATTGAAATTACTATGTTTTTTGATTTCAATGGCTTCCCGTACTTTCCTGCTGTAGAAATGACGATCCGTGGACAGGATTTTAGGGTTATGCAGCTCAATCCAGTGGTTTGGTCCCGACTCCAGTAAATGCTCAGCCACGGCAGACTTGTTCACCTGACGATTTTTGACAGCTGCAATATGTTCCTTAACTCTTTCTGCTATTGTGCGCTTTGTTTCTCCGATATAGGAACTACCACAACTGCGATCAATTTTGTAAACGCCAGGCGACTGATACGGAATAACGTCCTTCGGTGACCTTAGGCTCCCTGCGACTTTGAATAAAGGAGTGTACACCGTACAATAATGAGATACCAATTATTTGAACAATCAAGGGAGTCCATATACAAAATACATGGGTAAGTTTTTTTTTCTTTTATTGTAGCTCTATAGTGGTTACTTACCAGTATAATAGAGAAATATTAGTAGGTAAAGAAATAGTGGTAACTCCATGCTTACATCAGTTTCCTTACTAAAACGTGAGTTATTTCGTAGTCGACATCTAGCGTCAAGTAGCGGAATTTATCAGTACTACTAGTTAACAATAGATGTCGCGACGAGCAAAAAGTCTAATGCTCAAATTTTCAGCTAATATTATAACCGGGTTAACCGCGGAACTCTATTTTTAACTCCTTCTGCTTGTAATATTAGTTGTAAATTGTTTTAGCAGTACCTACATTTTTCGTCAGTCAGTAGCAGTTACTGATAAATAAATCCACTACGACTACGAAATAAATCGCATTTTGGTCAGAAAACTGATGTACCTATCGAGTTACCACTATTTGCTTACTTATATATATCTAATGCTTACCACAATCTCGGTGGTTTGGGAGTGATATTCAAGGAAAATATACTTACTGCAGTAAGTACATAATGCATTTTACAAAAACTTACCAAAACTACCACCACACCAATCACAATTTCCAAAAAGTAGTCAAGCGCGAGTCTGAAGGAAAAAAAAATAAACATGGTAAAAATTGTGATAGTACGGAAGCCTCGGGGCACGAGTGCGATTCGTTCTTGGCCGGTTTTTTCCTAAAATAAACTTGTTATTTATTGATAAATCCCCGCGCAATAATAGATAACAGAGGCAGGGCTTCAACACGTCGATCGCAAAACATATGACTATAGGTCTCTCTCTGACTCTCTATTTTAATGAGTATGTAAGAAAGAGAAATCGTGATGTCTTTGTAAGTGGAATATGTTCATTTATAATGATAAGAACTGACATAATTATCAGTAACCTGTGACCTGTTAGTTAAAGTATAAGTTACGTAGGTACTTGTATCTATAGTGTTGTGTCGAATTTCATGAAAAATACCCGCGGTTGTACGTTGTGGGAGAGCGATAAGTTTTTCATTCAGGTATGTACACCACCATGTACCATTGGGATGGTGGTCAACGCGTTAGTTTGATCATCGAAGCACATAAAATACAGTGCAATTGTTAAGTAGCACAATTTTCACAAATATCATATAACTAGCGACCCGCCCCGGCTTCGCACGGGTTAACAAATTATACATAAACCTTCCTCTTGAATCACTCTATCTATTAAAAAAAACCGCATCTACTGCATTGGAATTTAAATAGCTAAGAAAGCTCCAGACGGGATGATCAATTGGACCGATTTTATCAGAAAATAAATTGACGTCAGCCTCCAATTTAATCATCAATTTTAGATTTATGGTGATATTTGAGCGCTCTAAATTAGAAAGATGCCCCCAAACGCGAATACTAGCGTTACAAATTGATATTCTTGCGTCCGCACCTCCACATTATCGGCAAATACTTGCTTAATATCATCCGTCATAATCGGCGGTCGAAATCTGCGAGCCAAACTGGCGTTTGCGTCCGCACCACCTCATTTGATCAGACAATTTAATCAGATTGGCGAATAGTTGTTCCCGTCTGTGGACTGGCCTTAACTCGCCACTTACCTATACATCGTCGCTTCAGAACGCAGCTCAACGACACCACTCGGGCTAGACGGCCGACTAAGGCAAGCCAGTAGAGAATTCGTCGAGTGACTAGAAGCGCTCAGATACCTACGACACCTACGTGGAGTCGCTACAGTGGCGTAACTAGGGGGGGGGGAGGCTGGAGGGGGCACGTGCCCCCGGTGCAGTCCAGGGGGGGGCGCCAAAATGGGCAAAATACTACCTCTCCGCCTTGCCAAAGGCAGCAGGGAAACTTTTATCAGTCGTCTTTACCACCACTGTGAAGTGTGGAATGCGAATGGTAATCTGGCCCACAGCGCAAAAGGGAAAGCCGATCTTTTAGGTAGGTAGTCTTTTTGCCTCGAACTTGACCTTGAAAGACGACGGTAGCGCCCTATACCGCCCATCATCCCGTAGTGCGAATACTCTATGCCAGAAATTTCTATCAAGCAGAGGGATATTCGAGTTGCTATGCTTACGTTTTATAAAGCGAGCGGGCCGAGTGCTTCACAGTTGTGTCCCGTGTTAGCGCGTCTTTTCCGTTAGGGGTCTCCTGTCGAAGTTACCATCTTATGGACTGTCCAAGAGACTACCTATGCAAGTGGATCGCTAGCCCTTTGTCCGGCAGGCGCATATGAGCCATAGAGGAACCTGCTCCAATAGCTACTGTGACATGTTGTCTATCGACGACATTCATCGATATGCTGACGACAGTACTGGGGATTCCTATACAGGATGGCAAAAAAATAATGAAACAGCCAAATTTTTTTTCGTGTCTTCTAGTTGGTCCCATAGTAAAAGTTGCTCAGTATAATCCCAAAACCTCCCTGGCAACGGGAATGCAGTTATTTTTTAGCCATGCATACAGGAAGTATATATACAGGATACAGGTGGTCCAAACCTTGACGTCCAAAAAATTGGACGTCAAGGTTTAATTAGTACAAATTAAAGATATCTTATTGATACGGTTCTAACACCCCCTGGCACTGATTAAAATAGCTGACTTGGTTTCACATTAGCATTACATCTCAAAACTTTTTTGTAGTATAAGCATTGCGGGACTTGCACCTTTTTACATGTAATGTTTTTGATGGGATCTCATCTCTTTTTGTAGACAGACCTTCTTTTCGGGTACTCATACCCATACTATGTATACACATATCATAACTAAACACATCTTTATTCATACTCACATCGTACATCGTAGTGTACCTTTACTTTAGGTACCTACTATTTGTAGGAACTGCAACAGTAACTTATAGGTACCTATAATATCTGGGAGACCGAGCTTTGCTCGGTAAACATATAAAAACTCAAAAACCAGCGTTTTCCCAAAGATAAGACCTAGCTAGATCGATTTTTCGCCCCCGAAAACCCCCATATACCAAATTTCATCGAAATCGTTAGAGCCGTTTCCGAGATCGTCGAAATATATATATATATATATATATATAAATAAATAAATAAATAAACAAGAATTGCTCGTTTAAAGGTATAAGATAATAGCATATATTTATATGGAATTACAAACTTACTTATGCAGTTCTTAGATCTTTAAAACGTGACTGATATCATGGTACGAGGGGCGTTCAATAAAAAGTGAGAATGAGTATGTTATATACAACTTTTATTAAATGTAATTTTATTTTTCGACATAGTCACCTTTTAGCATAATACGCTTAGTATATCTTTTTTCTAAACTTAAAATTCCATTTCTAAAAATGGTTTCATCTTGAGTACTTAAAAAATCTTGTACTGCAGCGACTACCGCGTCGTCGTCTTCAAATTTCTTGCCTCTTAGGTATTCCTTCAATCTCGGAAATAGGTAGAAATCACTAGGGGCGAGGTCTGGTGAATACGGAGGATGCTTAAGGATATCGAACCCAGCATCACGTATTGCAGCCATTGCAACGGCGGACTTGTGTGCCGGTGCATTGTCCTGATGGAACAACACAATTTTCGAGAGTTTACCTCGCCGTTTTTCACGGATCTCATTGCGCAATGTTGCTATTTGTTTGGCATATAAAGTGCCCGTAATAGTGGCTCCATGCTCGAGATACTCAATCATTACGACCCCTTTACCATCCCAAAAAACAGAGCCCATGACCTTACCGGCAGATAGGCCCACCTTGAATTTCTTTGGAGTTGGAGATGATGGCCTTTTCCATGTCATAGACTGCAGTTTCGTTTCAGGGTCGTAATGATGGAGCCATGTTTCGTCCATTGTTATAAATCGCGCCAAAAAAAGTTCCCGGTCTTGCTGTATCAGGTCCAAAGCTTCTTGACAAATCTCGACGCTAGTTTGTTTTTGTGTGTCAGTAAGCATTCTGGGTGCCCAACGCGCTGATACCTTTTTCATACCCAAGCGTTCATGTAAAATATTATGCACGCTCCCCGTTGAAATCTTTACATTTTCAGCAATAAAACGAACCGTGACACGACGATCCGCCAAAACTAACTTTTCGACTTTTTTCACAATTTCTTCAGTTACTGCTGTAGTAGGGCGTCCGGAGCGGGGATCATCCATGGTCGATGTTCTTCCACGTCTAAATTCGGCGCACCAACGTGCGACTGTCGAATACGGAGGAGCATTAGACCTTAAAGTGTTCCGTAAATTTAAATTGACTTGGTCCGTAGAAAAATTTTTCAAACGGCAGTATTTGATAACGGCGCGCAGTTCAATTTTCTCCATTTTCGCTAACGTACTCAATAGCATCGCAAAGAAATCGCCGTATTTTTTTTTAAACAAAAAACAATTAGTTTTTTTTAGGGCAATCAGCTAGGTAGATTAGCTTTACCGGCCAGTATTTACTTTCCTAATATTTAAAGAGTTTGCATCTCATTCTCATTATATATTGAACGCCCCTCGTATAATAATATACTCCGCCTGGTACTCTCTTCCGAGATTCGCGAATGACCTAACTGTCACTTGCCTACGTCATCATGCTGTTTACAGGTTCTCAAACTTTAAAATGTGGGAGAATTTTAACCAACGGTGAAAATTATTTTAACGGCATTAATTTTAAGTTATTCATGTAGAAACATAGTAAAATAAAACAAATCTATACTGCACTTTTCACTCCTACTCTTACAGTTCCGAATAGAGCAGCCAACCATTTTCGTAGCAAAACATTAATTACCAAGCTTACGACGTGAAAAGTTTGGAAAACACTGCGACTGCTGACACTGAGCGAGAAGGAAATAACAATTAATACGCGTTCGACAAGGATGACGGTCAGGGACAAAATGGCGGATTGTCAAATGTGACAGCGCTATCCTGTGTTGCCAGTAGTGTAAACAGAATTACCCGAATGTCTGAAATTTCTTTCGTGAATCGGAAGATATTGCTAACGAATAATTAAAAATGAGGTGATATTGTAAAATTTAAGATAAAATACATATAAATGAAAATTATAAAGAAATATTTTAACTTATTAACCATAGATATAATGTACCCATGTAACATGTAATGTTGAAATAAAGTGGCAATGTTATTGTGACGTAGGCAAGTGACACTCTGGGAAGAGAAGACCAGTTTTATTAGACCATGACTGATATTGCAATATTTTTAGGTTTTCTATGACTTTTTAGTTTTGAAGTTTAAAATTTGAAGCTTGTGGAGGAAATAAGTTGAGGAAATCATCCAAAAATCATAGTTAACTTTTCAAGTCAATTTTACGTATGTGTGTGTCACAAATGTCGTGTATGGAATTACGGATACATTTGCGACGTTGCCGGGCTGACCACGGCGCGAATTTGAAGTGCCGTCATGTTTAGTGCAATTTTGTTGACACTGATACTTGACAGGTACTTAATTGACCAAAGCGGAGCCAAAGCGAGATGTGTAATCGATACTGTTAATTAAAACCAACTATCGGCTATCTCAACGTGTTATTATTTCATCGTCCACTTGTGAATCTATTCTCAAGTGTGCATATTTCAACGGTAGAAGATGATCCTGCCGATCTACCAACGGTTTTCCTATTCTCTTCTACACTACTGCTTCGTTACATATATATAATAATTGCTCGTTTAAAGGTAAGATAACACAAAAAGGACAAAAATAAACAAAAAGAAATTACCTACTCGCCAGTCTTGAATAGGGTTGCCAACTATTTTTTGGTGGAATATAGTATTTTACAGAATAACGTATCAAAAATATAGTACATTTCAAAAAATTTAGTACTTTTAGATAAAATACTAAACATAAGTGTAATATACGTTTAATCAGAAATATAGTATTTTAGCGTACTATATATTTTTCCAAAAATATATAGTACAGAGAGCCAAAATATAGTACAATACTATATAATATAGTACGGTTGGCAACCCTAGTCTTGAACCCCAATCCTCTTGCACGTATTTGCACGAAAATACCGCAACGTTATTGCAGCCTACTTACGTTGTGTGCAAAATTGTGAAATTGTCTAGGTACTGCAAGGATCACGGAAACACTGTTTGCATGTGTGAGTAATAGTAGGAAAAAGCGTGACAGCAATACTCCGTCGACTTTAAAGGGTGGTTTTTACACAATGAAGTATTCAATGTTTATTTTAATAGTTCAATATTTACTTAAAGATTACGCTAAACATACTTTTAAGTATACGAATAACAAGACCATTCCACAAAAAAATAAAACCTGAAATTTTGCGAAAGTGGCGCCATCTAGCGAGAGTTAAGCTTTGAGTAACCTAGTCGAACCACCTTAGGGGTTGAATTTCTAAAAATCGCTTCTTAAGTATTTCTTGTGCACAATATAGATGTAACCTGACCTGAGGAGCAAATTTAACATTTCTAAATAGTATTTGAAGTTTCTGCGTTGATGAGTACTGACTCATCAGTAAGTCAGTCAGTCAGTCAGCCAGGACACACGCAATACATATATAATGTATTTTATCAATCCTATCCACTCGAACATACGGAAGCTGTAACGTAAACGATTGCAGCGCCATCCGAGTTGAGATTTATGCGTTTATCCTCATTTAAAAGCAAGCAAATATTAATACCTAGGTAGGTATGGTAGGTACATAATATATTTCAAATTACTCATGAATGTTACTGAGCTCATTACTCGCAGAAACAATATGGTCATAAATTAGGTATTAAACAAGTAAAATCAACAAGTTATTAAATAATGTAATGTAACTGTCGTATGTCTTCGTGCCGCCTGGGTTTTTCCGCTGCGTTTTCCTTCTAGTGAGGCAAAGAGTACTGAGTTGACCAGTGACGCAGCACAGACTGCGCATACCTATCGTGTCTTTTGCGCGTTTGCTGTCGACAGGTGCCTAGTGTACCTACAGCTGTTTACCTAAATCTGGAGACCGATTTTTGAATCTCGACCATTCGATTTCGTCACTCGAAAATCAGTGAAAAACGACGAAATACTATTTTTGAAATTCTACTGATAGAATTTGATGGCTCCTCTACACGATGGCCCAGCGGTGCGCCAGCGAGATGACCTTGTGGTGGTTGGAACTTTGGAACGCATCTACACGATGGCGACATTCAGTTGTGATCTAACCGGTTTCCAAGATGGACGTGGAAGCATTAGCCGTTGCAGCAATTTATTTATCTACGCCACGTACCATTATTATCATCAAGTACCTAATTTAAAAAAATTTCGTAGAAGCTGCAAGAGTTTTTTGATGATACCTACTTCCCGAAAATAAATGAATATTAGATTTTTTTAAAGAATTAAATTAAGTAATTAAATATCTTTTTTAATTTCATGTTATTTACCTTATAATTTGCTTTTAAATTATTTTAGAGCATATTATAATTTTTATTTAATTTTGTTACTAGCTTACCACATATGTTGGGCCATCGTGTAGAGGAGCCATGAGAATCGAGTGGTATTGACCACTCGTATTCAATTCTATCAGTAGAAAGTAGGAATCCACAATTTTAGTCACATATTTGTATTATATGCCGCCAATAAAACAAGCAACGGGTTGCACTCCGGGAGTGCCGGCAGAAGTGAAAACTCAATGACATTGTAACCGATAACTACAGAAATATCTACATTTTCACCCGAGCGAAGCCGGGTTTTCATCTAGTATATTTATAAAGTACTCATTCATTTTCTTTCGCTATTTTACACAGGCGGTCAAGCCATCATCAGTCACAGTCGCAGTCGTGTGAATAAATACACATGTATCCCTATATATTTGTATCATTCAAACGCTTTTTTAACGCGCGTTGAAAAAGCTGCCATGCGAATAGGGCCATACACTTGTTTAAAATTCGAAATTCAAATTTGTAGCGTTAATTGTTTAAAATTCGAATAGAAATTGTAAAGAAGTCCTTACTATCTATCGAAAGTCAATCACTACACGGTCGAATGGTGAGACTTGAACGCACGGCATCTGGACCTGGACCAATTTTTCAACTTTTAAATTTGTTCTAAGTTTAATATACCTACTTTTCTACACCATGTTTGTAAATTTATAGTGTTTAAGTACTATTTACGCGTATTATGATTGTTTTAATTTTTGGATATTTTTCAATGAAATAAAATGTTATCTTATCTTTATCTTATCCTGTAGGTATTATATTTTTTATAAGTTGCTTTTACAAATCGACTCTAAAAGTACAAAAAAATATCGAAATATGGCCTTACAAACACGATGCAATCTAATTTTGTCTTTGACTGTACCTAATTAAATCGATAGGTAGGTATGTGATTGTGAAAGCAGTAGTCAAACATAATTTAAAATAAATACCATCACGTGGAGCTCGACTGTTATTAAAAAATTATGACTTGTTAATAGGTCTTAATACTTGAAAAATGCAGTAAGGGCATTCCGAAAAAAGGTATACTTTGTCGAGGATAAGCTATCAAACGTTATCATTCCAAATATCGGCTTCTTAGCTTTATCAGAAGTGTTAAAAATAGCGTAAACAGCGAACAAGCAACAATAGAAAATCTGCGAAAATTTCAAATTACTAGGCTAGGTACCTAGTAATTTAAAATTAAATAATATAGGTAATCTGGGAGACCTAGAAACATATAAAAACTCAAAATAGCGCGTTTTTGTAAATAAATAAATATACAAGAATTGCTCGTTTAAAGTTATAAGATAAGATAATGTGGTTCTTGAGATAGAGCCCGCTGACAAACAAATAACAAATGAATACTGAAATGTCGTGTTTAGGATTTTCAGAACTGAAATACACAATTAAAACAAGCAACAACGGTTGCACTCCGGGAGTGCCGATAGAAGTGAAAACTCACCTCACTATGTTTTACCGACGCCCGGTAACACGATACATACGTTTAGCGGAGGTATTCTATTTATTTATTATATATTATTATCATTCTCAAATAAGATCACACTTTTTCATTGACATGTTTATTTACATACTGCCATGACAACGTCAAATTATTTGAACATAGGTAGAGTCTTGAAAAGGAGTCCGCAACGTAAATGTCAAATAACATTGAGTTTTTCTTTATTAATTTAAATGCCATTTAAACTATGAGTGGCCACCTTACGGGGCTTACGGTCACGTGATCGCCTTACGCCCCTTACGGTCACGTGATCGCCTTACGCTGTGTCGAGTTTATCATTTTTTCCCCACCTCAAAAAGTGCCCAGCGCCGCTGAAGAAGTTTTCACTTCAAAAAACTACGAGTGTATACTGTAGTTTCCTAAATGGCAGTTAATACCTACCATTCTCATTTTTTTCCACTTTTTATTTTTCTCGTAAGCTTCATTTATCAATAGCAATTATAATCATTCTCATATTTACCCATTCTATGTATTTATTAGTAGCTTATTTTCTCGATATGTTTTTGAACCGTTTTCATATTTACCCATTCTATGTATTTATTAGTAGCTTATTTTCTGCCTGACATAACAACAACAAACTATGAAAAACGCTGGGGTGTCCATCAAATCTGGAGTTCGTCGGACTGTTTCTTTTCAAAAAACATTTCCTTTGCAACTTAACTAGACGGAGCCCCGCTTCGCGGGGCTCCTATTTCTGAGCGGTTTGCCCTTCGGGCATCTGAAGCTACCTAACGAACCTAACCTACCTAGCTATTGATTTAGTGAGACGTCCGTGAAAACATTACACTTTGGGGAAAAAAGCGTAGGTAGGTAAGTAGGTTAGGTTCGTTAGGTAGCTTCAGATGCCCGAAGGGCAAACCGCCCAGAAATAGGAGCCCCGCGAAGCGGGGCTCCGTCTATTTAAGTTGTAGAATAATGCGAATGGTTACAAAACATACCGGGAAAATAAGTTTTTCAAAAAAAAATAGAATGGAAAAATAAATAAATAAATAAATAAATAAATAAATATTGGGGGACATCTTACACAGATCAACCTAGCCCCAAACTAAGCTAAGCTTGTACTATGGGTACTAGGCGACGATATAGATACTTATATAGATAAATACATACTTATATACATAGAAAACATCCATGACTCCGGAACAAATATTAGTGTTCATCACACAAATAAATGCCCTTACCGGGATTCGAACCCAGGACCATCGGCTTAGCAGGCAGGGTCACTACCCACTAGGCCAGACGACCGTCTAAAAAATATGCGAATAACTAAAGTTGCTATAGGGAAAGGAAGATTACGAGAAAAATATAAAGTGAGAAATAATGCGAATGGTATTACTGCAATTAGGAAATAACGATTTTCGGAACATACAGTATACACTCAAGTAAATAAGTAGTTACTGATAATGTGGTGACATACTATTATGGCCATATTAGTATACTATGATAACGAAGTAGGTATAACTGGAAGCATAGAGAAAAAAATACATAGAGTGCTTACTCCATACATCAGTTTTAGTACCAAAAAGACTATTAGCATCTAGCATCGAGTAGCGGAACTATCAGTACTGCTACTTGACAATAGATGTAGCACCGACAGGAAAGTCTTATCTCAACAGCATAAGACTTTCCGGTCGGTGCTACATCTATTGTCAAGTAGCAGTACTGATAGTTCCGCTACTCGATGCTAATAGTCTCTCAACAGCATAAGACTTTCCGGTCGGTGCTACATCTATTGTCAAGTAGCAGTACTGATAGTTCCGCTACTCGATGCTAGATGTAGACACTGAAATTAATAGTCTGAACTGATGTATGGAGTGAGCACTCTTGTCTTACTATATTTCTCTATGCTGGAAGTAAGTACTGGAACCCTCTCGCTCTTCTCTTAAGTAAACATGTCTACAAACAATAATACCTAATTTAGGTAATATTATCATATTATTACCCACTTTGTATGTCTACTTTATCGGGCTCTGTTTGGGTGAATGTAATATTTATCTCTCTACAACAAAGAATAGCGCATTTATTGCTCGAAGCTTAAAGTCTAATTTTCCTTGCTGTTTCCGTGCAACACGTGGCGATTAACCGCGAATCTTAGTCCAATATAAATAGTTTATATATATGGTATAGTCATCTCATATGATACCTACCTACTTCAAATGAAGCCGTGGGCGTCGGGTAGGCGATTTATATGAATTTAAACTCTAACCATAAAAACATAAGAGTGTAACTGACTGTATTACATTAGAACAGCATTGAGTCACCAACGTTCGCGTTGTGGATTCATTCATGTCAGTGTGATCCGAACTGCGTTAAGCGCAGCGCTGGCTAAAGCCATGTCAAATACCAATGTTTTAAGAACTTGTTTATAAGTCAATATTGTATATATTAAAATACGATACGCACAACTTAGATTTGTTTTTATTAGATATTGTGTAAAACAAAAAACTGTTATTGTTTGTTGTTATTGACCTACGAATAATTGTGAAGTGTTGAAAATAGTATTTTTACCATTGGATTGCCTGGATTATATTTATACATCATAAACATTGAAAAGGCGTGGTGAGTGCTGTAATTGAAATATTGATATAATATAGAAACAACGCAACGGGGAATAACTGTGGACACTGTACTGCGGTCCTTGCTCGTGCCGAGCGGCATCCAGTCGTGCGCGTTATCACGTTATGAGTTATGATAATTTTATTCCACACAACTACATAGGTATACCTAAACATGTTGATACCGAAAACACTGATACTCACGCTCAATGTATTTAACTTTATTTTGTTCGTATTAAAGTTATAACCGGTTATCAATTTTTGTGACCCGAAGTTTTGAATTAAATTGATGCGTGGAATTTACCTCATTTGATTCATTCTGAAACATTTTTCCTTAAGAATCGTAGCGTGGTTTCAATTAAGTTATGGTTTTATAAATTCATAATACTAGTAGTTAGTAGTACACCTCGAACTGAGAACTCGCTGCTCACCAAAAACTCAATAGAGTAGATTCATAGACATCTATTGAACTTTGAAGACAGATTCATATTAAGAGGAAAGGGGACGGTCGCTTCTCCATACAAACGTAGTCCCGATCTTCCTCTCTGGCTATTAACATGTTTTTTTTAACTTAATTTGATGTAGGTAGGTACATTAACCATAGCTATGCCCCTACGTTTGACTTTTTTGTTTTTTGATTATTTAAAGAAGCTTTACTAAGAAATTTTAATAACAAAACTTCCGTGAGACATAGACATATTAAATATATTAAAAACGGGTCACTCACGTATTTTAAGTCGAAAACCGTTCGAAATGTTTCACTCCGTACCGAGGAGTGTCATCAGGAGCTTGCGTTTACGGTGACGGACCGGCGCAGACTGCGGGCCGCAGCTCTAAGCGCCCGATGACTCGGCGCAGGCGCCGGGTGGCGGCAGGGGGGGGGGCGAGAAACTACCTTCATTTATGGCATTATTGTCAAACGATGGGTTGCACACAACACTCACTACGTCACTCGCTAATGGTTCGTCCACACTGTCCACCGACGTAGTACCCAAAACAGTTTTCCAGCTTGTAAGCACTGACCAACCACAATCACGGTTAAAATTCGGATGACGACTAATTTCGATAGCCTCCCGTACTTTTCGCTGAATCAAAAACTTGTCTTTCGCCAGCACGGTTACCTTATCGAAACGTATATAGTGAATCGAATCCGAATCCAATACGTGTTCCGTCACCGCAGAGCCCCGGCTATACTACGTATGTGTTTGGATAATCTGGTGGAAATGTTTCGGCCCGTCTTTCCTATGTAGTTTTTTCCACAGGAGCAAGGAATCATATATACGCCCGGACTGTTCAAAAGCTCCCATTCCTTCGGCGAACGCAGCACCTGTCTCAGCTTCATATGAGGACGGAAAATCGTCTTAATGCAGTATCTACGGCGTAATAAGTCTCCGATTTTATCCGTCACGCCCTTAATGGTGCAATCATGAAGTGATTCAGCGAAAAGTACGGGAGGCTATCGAAATTAACCGTGATTGTGGTTGGTCAGTGCCTACAAGCTGGAAAACTGTTTTGGGTACTACGTCGGTGGACAGTGTGGACGAACCATTAGCGAGTGACGTAGTGAGTGTTGTGTGCAACCCATCGTTTGACAATAATGCCATAAATGAGGGTAGTTTCTCGCCCCCCCTGCCGCCACCGGCGCCTGCGCCGAGTCATCGGGCGCGGAGAGCTGCGGCCCGCAGTCTGCGCCGGTCCGTCACCGTAAACGCAAGCTCCTGATGACACTCCTCGGTACGGAGTGAAACATGTCGAGCGTTTTTCGACTTAAAATACGTGAGTGACCCGTTTTTAATATATTTAACTTTACTAAGAAAGCTCAATATTACGGCTGAAAATAATAGTAAACTGTAGAGATTAGTAGATACAGTATGGCCCATGCATACCACACAGTTATTCATTGTAGGGAATATTAAAGTCTGAGACAAATTCATGCTTCGAAATTGACAGCGAATGTAGATGGCGCTGTAGGGCTTTTATTGTGCGGTAATTTTGGCTGGTAAAAGTTGACAATTCAGTTACCACATAGGTATAGGCCTCTGGCAAAGAACAGCGCCATCTACATTAGTTGTCAAACTCGAGGGTCACGATTTTTCTTAGGCTTCACACATACCTACCTAAAATAAATGAATCTTTCATGTATGCCTACTAGAATAATTTCATTTGTTAAATTACATGTAGTTTACAACTTACCAATGCACCATGAACTAGCCCCATTCTTAGTGCCCGTCTTTATATATAAGTCAATGCCGCAAGGTTCATTTCAATCACTAACATCAAAACTATTCAAAACTAATAACTTGAGATTGTTATACTATGCGGGGCAATACTGATAGCAGTAACATATTTTTTATTGTGGTATTAGTCTGTTAAAATATTGATTGCCAAAAAGTAGCGAATTTTAAGGAAAATCTAAATTCGATACTTGTGACGCCGGCATTTAAATTTTTCGAATATTTGATAATACAAATGGTTTAACAATTCTATTCTAGTAGGTACCTAGGTATACATGGAATATTCATTAATAACAACTAGGTACAGCTACAGGTTCGCCTTGAAAGTAAAAATAAAAACGGCAAATATTTTCTATCTAATAAAACGCGTTTCGCCGACGAATTTGGGCGTTTTCTAAAATAAATATTGAAAACCCGATTCTCCCAGATCCTGGTGTTTTTGGGTTCTTTCAACTCAGAATCACTAGCATATTCAATCCTGATGATAAAAAAAATTGTCCCAAAATTTTGTATGAAAATTGTACATTCCACTACGTCACGTTACATACAAGTGAAAATTTTTCTCATACTAAAAACGTGACGTAATGGAATGGACATTTTGGGACATCTTTTTTTAATGGTAGGATGGAGAGTGCTGTCGATTCTGAGTAGAATGAGCCCAAGAATGTCCAGATTTGAAAGAATCGGGTTTTCGATATTTATTTTAGAAAAAGCCCATTTACAGTATTGTAGAAATACATATAGACAGACATATGTAGACGTCACACTGTGCCAGTGGGATCAAGAGCAAAGTGGAAGTTAAACCAAAAGTGCAAGATAATTAGGCGCTGTAAAATAAATCGCTCGATACTACATAATTATAATTTAAAATTTATATATTTTTTAATTATAAACCATAAGGTTTATAACTTATCTATATAATAATTCCTTTAAACGAGCAATTCTTGTTTATTTATTTATTTATTTATATATTTATTTATATGTCGGAGCGAGACACCAGAAGGACATATTGCAGCGTTACAGTTCATAGTTAGACGCCTGTATAAAGTCGATTAGCAATGTTTGGCAACGTATTATTTGCTTGTAACGAAATAATAAAGTTGCGTAGAGAGTATAACGCCATCTATTGGCGTATTGTTCAACTAAAATGATAGGTAGAAGGCTTTGGAACGTCAAGAGGTATATCTTGAGTGAACGTAGGCACGAGTGGGCATTTTTGTCGTTATGTTGGTAGACTGGTCAGGCGGGTTTACCAACTTGAATTCGAGGCGGGAGCGGTTGGCTCCGCCGCTGGAACTGGCTTCCTCCTTCTTGATCGGACCGCGCTAGAGATCGGACGTTATCGTTAGCCATACCTCGTGCCTAATTCGCTACGTTCCTGAAGGCTTATACCTGAAGGATTATTCTGAAAGCTTATAGATTCTTACGTTCTTTAACCGTTTAGTTAAGTGTTTTATTCCAAGTGTTATTTTGATTTCTTATGTGCCATTAGAAGCTTACTTTTGTAAAATAAAGAAACTATGTGTTGTTTTGAAAAGATGTGTCCCGCCGAGTTTGTTGCCGGGTTAAATCTTCTCGGGTCAGAGGTGTAGGGTTGGAGCCGGTGTAGTTTGACTTAAATAAAGATTTGAACGATTTCATTTGATCTTCTTATTTTAATTGAATCCGATTCCATCGTAAGATCGTTTAGTTATTTTGATTATTTAGTACTAAAATATAGTAGGCACTAGTATGGTTAACGAATCCGAATGTTTATTTCATGCGTTTGTAGCATACCTACTATTTTGGCTGTGAAGTAATACATCTAGGTACTACCCCCCACGCGCCCACCGCCATTAGGACCATCCTTCTTCGATATATATATTTCGGGGATCTCGGAAACGGCTCTAACGATTTCGATGAAATTTGCTATACGGGGGTTTTCGGGGGCGAAAAATCGATCTAGCTAGGTCTTATCAGTTGTTGCTAAAGTGTTGGATAAAATACTGGACGTTCATCTTAGTCAACATATAAAACTGTGTAATGAACAGTTTGGTTTCCAAGAAGGTTTAGGTACTGAATGCGCAATCCTAACGCTGAAGCATACTGTTGATTACTATATCAATAGAAAATCGCCTATATACGCATGCTTCCTGGACTTGTCCAAAGCTTTTGATCTTGTGTCCTACGATCTACTTTGGAACAAGTTAAGGAAGACAGGCGTGGCACCCGAGGTTGTCAGTCTTTTTAGGGTTCCGTAGCCAAATGGCAAAAAACGGAACCCTTATAGATTCGTCATGTCTGTCTGTCTGTCTGTCCGTCTGTCCGTCTGTCTGTCCGTCCGTATGTCACAGCCACTTTTCTTCGAAACTATAAGAACTATACTGTTGAAACTTGGTAAGTAGATGTATTCTGTGAACCGCATTAAGATTTTCACACAAAAATAGAAAAAAAAACAATAAATTTTTGGGGTTCCCCATACTTCGAACTGAAACTCAAAAAATTTTTTTTCATCAAACCCATACGTGTGGGGTATCTATGGATAGGTCTTCAAAAATGATATTGAGGTTTCTAATATCATTTTTTTCTAAACTGAATAGTTTGCGCGAGAGACACTTCCAAAGTGGTAAAATGTGTCCCCCCCCCTGTAACTTCTAAAATAAGAGAATGATAAAACTAAAAAAAATATATGATGTACATTACCATGTAAACTTCCACCGAAAATTGGTTTGAACGAGATCTAGTAAGTAGTTTTTTTTTTTATACGTCATAAATCGCCTAAATACGGAACCCTTCATGGGCGAGTCCGACTCGCACTTGGCCGCTTTTTTTCATATTGGTATGGTAATCAAAAGAACAAAGTGAGGTGGGCAAATGTGTATTCTGACGAGTACTCACTCAGCTGTGGTGTAAGGCAGGGAGGGTTAACATCGCCAAGGTTATTTAACCTATATGTTGATCAGCTGATTGGCGAGCTGAGTAGCATGCATATCGGTTGCCGCCTGGATAATATCAGCGTAAATAATATAAGTTATGCGGATGATATGGTGCTGCTCAGCCCGTCATTCTATGGACAGCAAAAGCTGATAAAAATATGTGAAAGGTATGCGGATGCGCATGGCTTATAATGTGAAGAAAAGTGAGTTCATGATTTTCAAAGGTAGGAACAAGTTGCCACTATACATTCCGCCACTTCTTTTAAACAGTACGCCTTTGAAACGAGTGACAGAATTTAAATATCTGGGCCATGTGCTAGCCGAAGACCTTAAAGATGATAAAGATATAGAACGTGAGCGAAGGGCATTGTCCGTTCGCGGCAATATGCTGGCTCATAGATTCATTCGTTGTAGTGTGCCTGTAAAACTATCTCTTTTTAGAGCGTACTGCCAAAGTTTCTACACGAGTGGTCTATGGGTCAGTTTTACGCAGCGGGCGTACAATGCACTAAGAGTGCAATACAATAACGCATTCAGGGCCCTGTTGCGGCTCCCTCGCTATTGCAGCGCGTCGGGTATGTTTGCCGACGCGGTCGTCGACGATTTCTATGCAATAATACGGAAAAAGTCGGCGTCCGTTATGCGACGTGTGCGAGGGAGCAGCAACAGTATCCTGCAGATGATCGCGGACAGGCTGGACTCGCCCGTCCTCGGTCGCTTCATGGATCTGCATGTTATGCGGAGTTCATGGGATGCATGAGGCGGCAGAGGGGGGGAGAGTCGCATCTTTAGTTTTAATTTTTAATTTGTAAAATTTTGTGATTTGTGTGTATTTTTTATGTATTATTTTTATATCTCTAACATAGGTCTTAAGTTAAGTTAATAGTTACTAACCAAATTATGGAACCTGTTTTCTGAATTAAATGATTTTTATTTTTATTTTTTTATTTTTTATCTCTGGGAAAACGCGCATTTTCGAGTTTTTATATGTTTTCCGTGCGAAGCTCGGTCACCCAGATATTTCTAACTTAAAGAGTGCAGTGGATTCGGGTTCAGCCAGCAGTTTTTGAAAAATCGTAGGGCTTTATAGATCATAAAACGGTTGCCAAAAATATTATTATCTAGAAAAATTGAGGCCTTTCTCTATAGTAACTTCATCGATTCGAAAACTGATTAAACAACTTTCGCTCATAAGTAATAAATGCGAACTTTGGTCTTAAACACACCATTTGTACCTATTTTTGTACATAAAAAATGTTATCATGAAAAATCCTTCTAAAATGCATAATGTTGTTCTTGACCGAACTCATCTGTTACAGTTTTTTGTTAAAAATAACAATTCAATAAATTATATAGGCACTCGGAAATATTTCTGATATAATTTTGCTCGTCAGACATCCCTCGGCTACCTATATCACTATTAGCTATTTTTTTCTATATTATATAAAGCTGCAACACGACTGACTGATGATCAATTGATCTCCCGGAAGGGGGTTCGGGGGGTATTTGACTATGGTACGGTCGTATAGAGGGCGGCTCGGTGACCTCCAGAAAAATCTGACATTTGGTCTACCGCTCTCGGTCAGAAAAATGTTTGACGGCCCGGCCAAACGGTGAGACCTAGGTGGGGGGTGCTCGACCAAATGTCATAGAGGGACCCTGGCAGTTTTTGAAGCCGCCATTTTTTTTTTCAAACGGGCCGACTTTTTTTTGTTTAATTTTTTCAAGTTTGTCCTAGCGCGCTGAAATTTTGCTCCCGGAAACTCGGGGTCCCCTAGATTCCTATGAAGAAAAATTTTTTTGAAAAATGTTTCAATTGCGGAAAATCTGGTCACTTTTATTTTGTATGGCAACTTTTAAACGGTGCCAGATAGGTGGGGGGTGCTCGACCAAATGTCATAGAGGGCCCCGAGACAAAACAAACTGCATTAAAAAAAATTCAAAATGGCCGACTTTTTTTTTAAAATTTTTTCAAGTTGGTCCGAGCGCGCTGAGATTTGGCATGGCGGGTGATAGAGGCCTAAAGATTCGTATGATAAAAAATTTTTTTGGAAAAGTCCCAAGATGGCGGAGAAAATAGCAATTTTATTTTTGTATGGCAGCTCTAAAACGGTGCGAGATGGGTGGGGGGTGCTCGACCAAATGTCATAGAGGGCCCCGAGACAAAACAAACTGCATTAAAAAAAATTTAAAATGGCCGACTTTTTTTTTTTTTTTTTCAAGTTGGTCCGAGCGCGCTGAGATTTGGCACGCGGCGAGCCTGGGGGCCCAAGATTACAATGTAAAAAAATTTTTTTTGGAAAAGTCCAAAACGGCGCGGGCAGGGGCAAAAGTCAAATTTCCAAGTAGGTTAAGCGAGCCCGAAGGGCGAGCTTCAGGCTGGGAGGCCGGAGGCCGACCCCGCGACGGGCCGTCAGGCCCGGAGCTTCACCCCGGACGTCCAAGCGTGTCTTACCCCCAGTAATTTTGGGCGAGGCCGAAGGCCTCGCCGCGGGAATGACGAACAAAGCAAAATCCTATAAAAAAAGTGTGTTAAGCGAGCCCGAAGGGCGAGCTTCAGGCCGGGAGGCCGAAGGCCGACCCCGGCGGAGGGCCGAAGGCCCGGAGCCTTCACCCCGACTCCCAAGCGTGCAACCCTCAGTAATTTAAAGCGAGGCCGAAGGCCGAGCTGCGTGAATGCAGTGCTTCCAAGCGTTCTACCAAGTCAACTGTCTTGATAAGCGAGCCGTCGGGCCGAAGGCCCGGCGGCGAAGCGTCGAGGCTCGCGAAGGCCGAAGGCCGAGCTCCGCGTAGGGCCGAAGGCCCGAAGCGTCAAACGAGAGGGGGAAGTTGGATCTTAAACACGACCCAATAGTAAAAGTGGCTTAGACAAGCGAAACGGCGGGCCGAAGGTCGTAGGCCGTAGGCCCGACGTGAGCTTGTCAAGACACTTTTACTATTGGGTCGTGTTTAAGCTTCAACTTCCCGCTTACGCTCCCAAGCAAAACCAACCCTCCCCAAGTGTTTTAATAAGCGAAGCGGCGGGCCGAAGGCCCGACGCTGAGCTTCGAAACCCAGCGAAGGCCGAAGGCCGAGCTCCGCGTAGGGCCGAAGGCCCGGAGCGTCCCTTACGGTTTCCCAAGCACGCGAGGCCGTAGGCCGAGCTGCGGGAATGAAGTGCTCGCATGCGGATCTTTTCTTTCTAGCAAAAGTACAACTTTATTTCTTTTTCCCTTTGGAAAACAAATTACTACAGCACCAACAACAGCACCAACTACACAACAACAACAACAACAAACAGTACGCACATCGCGGGGCCCTCGGGCCCCGCGCACAGGGCAAAATCTAGTTTTATACTAAAATTGTACTGCTATGATCTGTATTAACGATATAGTACTAAATATACAACTGATAATAGTGATAAACTGATAATAAATGAAAATTAGACGTTTTCGTGTTTTTTATTGTTTCGAGCCAACTTTAACCTTTTACGAGGGGCGTTCAAAATATTCTCGGTATTGATATCTTACGACCTCTTCTAAAATTTCTTTCGTTACTGGCCGCTAAGGTTTATTCATTGACATTAAAAAAAAGTATAATTCGAACCGAGATAGTCTTTGGTTTTTCTGCAATTGCTGAACAAACATGAACATCATGTGCGAATTGACAATGTTAACTAAATTAGAACATCGATGCGTGATAAAATTCTTGACAAAACAGGGTAAAAATCAAAAAACCATAAAAGAGGAAATGGATTGTGTTTACCGTGAGTCTGCTCCTTCTTTATCTACCATTCAAAAGTGGTCAAGCGAGTTTAAACGCGGAAGGGAGAGTATTGAAGATGACCCTAGACCTGGCCGGCCTGTAGTAGCTACTTCACAAGAAAATATTGATAAAGTGGAAAAACTTATATTGGAAGATGGTCGAGTGAAGGTAAAATCTATAGCACAAGTAACCAATCTCTCTATTGGTACCATACATGATATTATACATGACCATCTTAATATGTCAAAAGTAAGTGCAAGATGATTTCCGCGAATGCTGACTCGGCTTCAAAAAGACATGCGTGTAGCTTGTTGTTCCAATTTTATTGACCTGTGCGGTGAAAATCCTGATGAGGTGCTGCAAAGAATAGTTACTGGAGATGAAACCTGGGTTCATCATTATGACCCAGAGAGTAAACAAGAGTCCATGCAGTGGCACATTAAGGGTTCAGCTCATCCCAAGAAGTTCAAGGTCATCCCTTCAGCTGGCAAGGTCATGGCCACGATATTTTGGGATTGTGAAGGAGTATTACTAATCGATTATAAAGAAAAAGGTGTAAATATCACAGGACAGTACTACGCTAACATTCTACGTCAATTAAAGGATGTAATTAAAGAAAAGAGGCGAGGAAAGTTAACCAAAGGTATTCTGCTTCTGCATGACAACGCCCCCGTCCATACTGCTCATATTGCCAAGGCAGCTATTGTTGAATGTGGGTTTAAAACTGTTACTCACCCACCGTATAGTCCGGACTTAGCCCCCAGCGACTTCTTTTTGCTCCCCAATCTTAAAAAGGATCTGCGTGGAAATAAATTTTCTGACGATGAAGCATTGAAGGCGGCAGTGGAGGAGCATTTTTACACGAAAGATAAAAAATATTTTTACGAGGGATTAAAAAAAATAATTGATCGATCTTTTAAGTGTATGAACATAGGGGGGGAGTATATTGAAAAATAAAAATATCAAACTTTTCGTACTTGTTTGTTTTCATTCTCATACCGAGAATATTTTGAATACCCCTCGTATATAAGGTTTTGGTTGGATTCTGCCCTTGCAAATAAAAAGTCTAGTTTTTCCATGGTATTTGCGCTAGATACAAATGTGTAAACGATCAATATAAACTACTGATTTGTGTTAGCTGCAACTCGCAATACAGGATGGATTTTCTTTTTGGGTCAGTGAGGTAGTGTTGAGTCGCTCACTCGTGAGGCACCTCATTTGTACCACTCATTTTGTTAATTTGTCGCAGTACTTCGTACCGCAAAAATGTCTTACTTCACTCCTCTATTCATTTTACTCATTTACTCGCGCGCATCACAAAATCACTCTATCTATTAAAAAAAAACCGCATCAAAATCCGTTGCGGGTCGCAAGTGATTATCATACTTAAAATTATATCAAGTTGCAAGGAGGAGGACTAAACAATCTAACAATAAAAAAGTGCTAAATTAGAACAAGTTTCATAAAAGCAGCAAATTAAGCTGCTATGTGGTATGTAGGTACTTTGTTCTTAGTTTGATTCTAAAATTATCTTTCTCCTAAAAGTTCTATTCTTAACCTCCAGAATTGCACTCCAATTAAATATTACTATTTATTTATTTATTTATAAAGGAAGTGATGAATACATAAAAATGAATATACATTAAAAAAAATGTCGCTGTTGGAATTAATGGAATAGTCGACGCTGAAAATATGCTAGTACCTCACCTCATTTGAAGTAAGACATTGTAACACCTCATTTTAGAAAATGAGGTACTCATACAAACTCATTTTAAATTGATGTCCTACCCATCACTACAGTGAGGGCAGCTACCAGCCAGATCCCGTGCTGCTACGAGAAAACGGTCTTTGAAGACCTTCCCTCGATTACAAATTAATGAAGATTGGCTTTTACAGATTTTGAAAAAAAAACATACAGGGTGTGAGAAAAAGGTCATTTTTGACAAACTTGTTTTTTGATGCCAATCGATCCCATTCCTATTGAGGATCAAAAGCTTGTATGGAACCAAAAAAAATTCCGAATAAAAAAGCCACAAATCGAGGAAAACTTTGAGTTCTGAGGTAAAATAGGTACATACATACAAAAAAAAACCGGCCAAGTGCGAGTCGGACTCGCGCACGGAGGGTTTCGCACCATCAACAAAAAATAGAGCAAAACAAGCAAAAAAGTCACCCATCCAAGTACTGACCCCGCCCGACGTTGCGTAACTTCGGTCAAAAATCACGTTTGTTGTATGGGAGCCCCACTTAAATCTTTATTTTATTCTGTTTTTAGTATTTGTTGTTATACCGGCAACAGAAATACATCATCTGTGAAAATTTCAACTGTCTAGCTATCACGGTTCGTGAGATACAGCCTGGTGACAGACGGACGGACAGCGAAGTCTTAGTAATAGGGTCCCGTTTTTTACCCTTTGGGTACGGAACCCTAAAAACATACGGTCAAATTGGTAATCAAACAAAGTATAAAGCAAGTATTTTTGATATCGGTCGGTGTTACCGTCTTAAAGAAATCGGGACATACATAGAAACAACAGATCACGACGAATTGAGATCCTACTCCTTCGGAATTTTGAAGTCGGTTAAAAATAGGCCTGACTTATTGAAAACACATATATAATGCCTATATTAAATTAAACACCTACATTCCGTACACGTCACGATCTTCCCGTCATAAAGCTATACGAGGGGCGTTCAATAAAAAGTGAGAATGAGTATGTTATACACAACTTTTATTAAATATTATTTTATTTTTCGACATAGTCACCTTTTAGCATAATACACTTAGTATATCTTTTTTCTAAACTTAAAATTCCATTTCTAAAAAAGGTTTCATCTTGAGTACTTAAAAAATCCTGTACTGGAGCGACTACCGCGTCGTCGTCTTCAAATTTCTTGCCTCTCAGGTATTCCTTCAATCTCAGATATAGGTAGAAATCACTAGGGGCGAGGTCTGGTGAATACGGAGGATGCTTAAGGATATCGAACCCAGCATCACGTATTGCAGCCATTGCAACGGCGGACTTGTGTGCCGGTGCATTGTCCTGATGGAACAACACAATTTTCGAGAGTTTACCTCGCCGTTTTTCACGGATCTCATTGCGCAATGTTGCTATTTGTTTGGCATATAAAGTGCCCGTAATAGTGGCTCCATGCTCGAGATACTCAATCATTACGACCCCTTTACCATCCCAAAAAACAGAGCCCATGACCTTACCGGCAGATGGGCCCACCTTGAATTTCTTTGAAGTTGGAGATGATGGCCTTTTCCATGTCATAGACTGCGGTTTCGTTTCAGGGTCGTAATGATGGAGCCATGTTTCGTCCATTGTTATAAATCGCGTCAAAAAAAGTTCCCTGCCTTGCTGTATCAGGTCCAAACCTTCTTGACAAATCTCGACTCTAGTTTGTTTTTGCGTGTCAGTAAGCATTCCGGGTACCCAACGCGCTGATACCTTTTTCATACCCAAGCGTTCATGTAAAATATTATGCACGCTCCCCGTTGAAATCTTTACATTTTCAGCAATAAAACGAACCGTGACACGACGATCCGCCAAAACTAAGTTTTCGACTTTTTTCACAATTTCTTCAGTTACTGGACTGTCGAATACGGAGGAGCATTAGACCTTAAAGTGTCCCGTAAATCTAAATCGACTTGGTCCGTAGAAAAATTTTTCATACACAAGTATTTGATAACGGCGCGCAGTTCAATTTTCTCCATTTTCGCTAACGTACTCAATAGCATCGCAAAGAAATCGCCGTATTTTTTTTTAAACAAAAAACAGTTAGTTTTTTTTTCATGGCAATCAGCTAGGTAGATTAGCTTTACCGGCCAGTATTTACTTTCCTAATATTTAAAGAGTTTGCATCTCATTCTCATTATATATTGAACGCCCCTCGTAAGTAATAAAAAAGGTACCTTGTTCCCAGTTTGCCGTAGGACATCATGTCAAGCTCGAAACCATACGTTACCATCATAGAGCAGCCTGCGGGCAAGTCGCAGAGGTAAGTTATGACCATACAATTTACACTATTGTTCGGTTGTCCCATTTAAATACTTGGAATTGAAGCAGCATGCCCTTTTCTTCCATATCTCTCATTTCATCATTCACATCCTTTATATGTTCATATCGTCTCTCACCCAGTCCATCCACCTTAAATTTTCCTTGGTTGGCTTTTCTCTTATATTTATTCCTAAAGCTATTAGCTCTCTTCATATGACTCTCAACAATCTGTATCACGTGTACATGCCCATAACGGCCATAATGTTAGGCGGAGCCATGCCCTTTATTTTTGTGCTATAGGTATGTGCAACTTTTAAGCTTCAATCTCTTTTTATCCGTGTTAGGCGGAGCCATGCCCTTTATTTTTGTGCTATAGGTATGTGCAACTTTTAAGCTTCAATCTCTTTTTATCCGTTACATTTAATGACATAGATTTATATATTTATAGGCTCCTCTACTCCATTGGCCATGATGGGCACTTGCAGGTGATCCCGATCGTGTGGAGGGCTTATAGGCCTACAGTGCTGGCCCATGATCGGCGATGATGGAGCGTAATCGCCATTCTGCCGGTTTTCGGATAAATATCAAAGGAAGTGGCGGCCATGATTGTGCGCGTGCCCACACGATGGAATCGTCGCCTATAGGTACTGTAATGGACCATCATTGTCGATGGTGTAGAGGAGCCAAATGGTTTGCCTACAGGTGCCTAATAACGTTGAGTGTCTTATTCGCAGCGCTAATGACACTTTGAAACTGTACAATCTTGTTATGTTCGGGAAAATGGGATAGTACTTAAATCTACTACCTAGAAAAACTTGTGTACCTAATAATCTTCCAGGTTTCGCTATTTAAGCGAGGTGGACGGCGCTCGGTCCGTGGGTTCGATCCCGGGCGTGAGCAGTACGGCGGAGCGCAGGACCTACCCCACCATACGCGTCCACGGGCACAAGGGGCCGTTCGTGGTGCTGCTGTCGCTGCTCAATCCTCACAACAACTTGTAAGTAACTGATGGTGATGAGCTGCCCTACAGGTTGGAGCGAAAAAAAAATTACACCCCCACTTTATGTGTCAGAGGAGGTAGGTACCTACCATAATTTATATTTTATTTTTATTTTATTATGATTTTATCCAATATAATTGATCTAAAGTTAGTTTTCCCCTAATTTTCATTTACTCATGTAGGTACTGCTATTAGATTGCACACAGCTGTATGTCTCTAGTCTAGAGTTGAAATCAAGATATCTTTAAGAATGTTATAGTGCATATTTTCGGTCTTACTTCAAGATCATGATTTAACGATGAGTTACGAAATAAAGGTTCCAGCAATTAATTACCTACCTTGACCATAAATCTGTTAAAAAAAATCTAACTGGCGACAACAAAGTGTATAACAGCAGAAGACCCATATTTCCAGTTGCCGTAGTCACACTGTCGTTGTCGCGTGTGATAGAGCTATTCACTTATTTAATTAACTCGGGCATGCGGGCACGTTGTTCCCATCCCATCAACCGTATCGCCTCAACGAGCCAGTATAATAATACAGCTAAGTGATCTCCGATTACGCAAGCTGGCAAGGATCTCGAGATCACACTTAATGGTTACGTCCACGCGATGTATGCTGTAAGTATAAGCTATGGAATAGCAGCCCAGCTGGGCTGTTGGGTTTGTAGGGGCCGCCAGGAAATAGGTGCGTATTACTGCGTATGTACTTAGTACGTGGAATGGGACATTTTATAAAGTAGGTCACTATAGGTACCTACTTGCTTACCGATTATATTGGCACATCTAATTAGATATTTGGGTAACGGTGACGCTTCAGCTGCTATCCTCGGAGGCTATGCTGAAGTCGGATAAGATAGAGCAGGGGTCAAATTTTGTCTAAAATCTAAAACGATGACGAATAAATTATCAGCACGGCGTTCGCCCCGGCGATGCACCGCATTGTTGGCCATTAGTGGACAAATTGTTCTTAGTGACATTTCCTCTAATAAATTAATAATTACAAGCTAAATTAGACCCACTCACTTCCCATTATTCGATCGAGCTGAAACTTCACCTACAGTGTATTGTATAATATACGAGCTGATCTGATGATGGATAGAAGAGGTGGCCATAGGAACTTTGTGTTAAAACAACGCAACGTACTTGATTGTATTTGGGTTTGTTAGAACTTTCTCGATTAGTATTAGTTGCCCGTTGAATGATGATAAGAATAATATTAATGCACATGCAGTCAGCGAATAAAGCTTTTGTAGGTATCAAAAATGAAATTTTAGACATAAAACTTAATTTTAATGTCTTACTCGTAAGGTTACTTGTCGTCTTGGCTTCTTACAACTACCTGTACTGCATGGGGTATCACACTTCTGTCCAGAGCTATGGCGCTACTTGAAGCAGCTAGGTATCACACTGGGTGGGATTATCATGCACTTCTTAATTTGCGGGCGCAGCAATGAATTTACTTCGCTGGGCAAAGCGTATGTATTACGACCTCGAAAATCTAGTCTCCTAAATTACTTACCTCAAAAAAGGAATGCTGCCAACGACTGAAACAATGGCAAGGGAAATGATGAACCACTCGGATTGTCATACCTAATACTTACCTAAATATGCAATGACTAGACTATTGACTCATTAAGCTCGGGGAAATATTACATTGATTTGACTTTGAACTTCCAAATCGCAATATAATTATGTAGGTGGCCGATTTTTACCAGATTAAATAAATACCTACATGACGTGGTTAAAGTTAAAACCTTTACATCTCAAACCTGAAAATACTCGGTATTTAAAAGTTAAGTAATTGCATGTTTTTTATACATAAACGTTGAAAAAAAAAGATAGAAAAAGTAGCCCATTTAAAAAGTGCCGTTAATATGCCACCCACCAAGTAAAAGCGTCAAAATTAATGGCATCTTGACTAGGCCCCAAGGTGTTTTGACATTGATATAGGTACTCGTATACAAGGTTACATTTATAAATTCCCGTTTATTCATAAGGACGTCCGATAGTTGGTGCGGTTGCAACTTATGGTTGCGGAACTTATGGTTTTACCTATATAATGCTCCGTGCACCCGCGGCAGCTAGCGGACGCCCTTAATAAAATTGGACAAATACCGAAACCGCCGCACTACCTACCCAATAACCCAACAAATTCTCAAGGTGTTCGCACTCAAATATTTTTTGGAGTTAAGTACCTACGTAAATAAATAGCTATATGAATGTGAAATTAAAATTTGTATTGCAGCTGCTGTCGGCAATTTAGTTCATCCAGGGTCCATCACGTCACAGAAAATCCGTAACTCATTTACCTAGTTATACCTTGGCAGTGACACAAATGTTATTCACGCAAATCGAAACTGACTGACCTCATTAGGTAATTCTCGGAAAACTGGATAGGTAGGTATTAGGTAGGTACCGGTAGTGGCACAGCCCCGGTCTCATCTCTTTATACAAATTTTACTATGTCATTTAGATATTCACATACTTATGCATAGATACAGTTTTTAAAGTATACTAGTTAGGAGCAAGCGGTCAAATTATTATTTTTATTATCATCTGTAGGTGTGTGTGTACATATCCAATAGGTGCCAACCTACATTTTGCAATTTCAAGTGCCTATATCTAATATGTATGTACTTCTAATACATACTTGTAGCTTTTGGATACTGGAGATTTAGAACTTATGTTATGTGTCAGTCGATCCATGTGTAGGTTGTAGGTATGCACACTATGCACATATAATATAATTTCGCTTTAAAAGTCTCTTACAAGACACAAAAGTCCTCATGAAACATGCACCCTTACTGTTGTCATCACAATCGACTCATGCCACTCACCTAATTTATTTATCGATGTTCTTTCCAGAGTTCACCCCCACAGCATCACAGGATCGGACCCACGATACACATGCAGGCATGGAGTGATTTTCGTTATCTCAGACGAACCTGAAGTAGTTTTCAAAAATATAGGAATTCTGTGTGTTAAGGGGAAGACCGAGAAAGACGTTAAATCAGCGTTAAAAAGTCGCAAGGAGATGAATATCGACCCTTTTGGAGGTCAGTTAGCAATATATACATTTATCTACCCACTTTAATATGTAAAAGGTAATAATTAGGTATTCCCTAGAAGAGAAATAGGAGATACTATAGGAAAATAAAGAAATACATCTTACTTAAATAATTCCACGTACGAGTATCCCATACCAATTATAACCTTTAGCCGCCCATACCTACGTCAAACCTTGCTAAGCAAAATTAAATTTTATTTTGTCAACAGAAAGTTCAAATTAGAATGGAACAGGAGACCTTTTTATAGGACTCTGGGCGGCTAGAGGATAAAACATAAATAAAATACACAGTATGTTTATATATTTTAAACACCTTAGCCGCTCCGATACCTACCTATAATACCTATATAAAAAAATATTGTAAAATGTTTCATAAAAAAGCATGCATTTTTACAACCTTAACTATTAATCTTAAATTTAAAAGATTTTTTGAGTTAATAAGTCTAGGTAGAATTAATAACATACAAAATTACATAGTTTTTGAGTTAAGGAGTCTAGGTAGAATTAATTATACGAAATTACATACTTATTATTATTATACAGGGTGGATTTTCTTTTTGGGTCAGTGAGGGCAGCTACCAGATCCCGTACTGCTACGAGAAAACGGTCTTAGAAGACCTTCCCTCGATTTCAAATTAATGAAGATTGGTTTTTACAGATTTTGGAAAAAACATACAGGGTGCGAGAAAAAGGTCATTTTTGACAAACTTTTTTTTTGATGCCAATCGATCCCATTCCTATTGGGGATCAAAAGCTTGTATGGAAGCAAAAAAAAATTTCCGGCTAGAAAAGCCACAAATCGAGGAAAACTTTTCCCATACAATTTGTATGAAAATGAAAACTTTTATTTTTCACATGCTATTTTTGTATGCCAATCGATTCCATTCCTATTCAGTATCAATACTTTCCTAGGGGTCAACTTACGGTAATGTACTAAAAAGCCACAAATTAATAAAAACTTTCTGCATACATTTACTATGGAGAAAACGTGAAATTTAATTCACAGTTTTCTATCTGGCCAATCAGTCCTATTACATTTAAGAACCATAATACTGTATGAAGACCAAACGCACCAAACTATCCACAGTTGAGGCTAAACTACAACGACTCCAGAGGCTGGCCTGTATGGCGACAACGGGCTGCATGAGGACAACACCAACCGCGGCCCTGGAAGCCTTACTGGGCCTGCCGCCGCTGCACCTCTTTATACAACAGGAAGCGCTAGCTGCGGCGGTACGTCTTAAAAAATCTAATCTCTGGAGACCGCCTAGGGTGCCACACACCGAAATCCTCTACGAGGCCATAGGTAGGGAACCGCTCATAGAAGCGGTGACTGACAGGATACCCAAGCAGTTCGTCTTCGACAAGAAATACAAAATACAATTACATGAAGAACCCCATGAAGGACTCAACCCAAGGGAGCTGAGAATCTTCACGGACGGATCAAAGACAAGGTCAGGCACTGGCGCTGGGGTTTTCTCAGAGGACCTAAACATACACATCTCAACACCACTTGGTGCCCATAACACAGTCTTCCAGGCGGAATGTATGGGCATCATAATGGCAGCACACGCAATCGTCTCAAGGGAAGTATTGGACTACCCCATCCGCATACTCTCTGATAGTCGATCAGTACTGCAAGCTCTACAAAGTTATACTCTCACTTCAGGGCTAATTTACGAATGCCACAAAGCTCTGTCAGAGGTATGTACCACCAATGGCGTAACTCTGCAGTGGATCAAAGGACACAGCAACTCACGAGGTAACGATGCAGCCGACATCCTGGCGAGAGGTGGCTCGGAACTGAAGGTGGCAGGACCTGAGCCAATTATACCTCTGCCATTTGCCTGGCTCCGGAACATGCTGCGTCATAACACCAAGGTAAAACACCAACAATACTGGTCTAACCTAGGCACCTGCAGGCAGGCGAAGGAAGCCCTCCCGACACTCAACCCCAATCTGTCACGGAGGCTGCGACAGCTGAAGAGACCACAGCTCCGGCTTATAGCTGGGGCCATAACCGGCCACGCCTCATTTAACAAACACCTACTAACCCTACGTGTTACAGATAGCCCCCTCTGCAGGGCGTGCATGGAGGCAGAGGAGACAGCCGCCCACGTCATTCTCGAATGCCCAGGGGTGGCAGAATACCGGGCACAACACCTCGGCTCACCGGGGTCGCTCCCAGAAGTCGTCGGCAACGTCAAGGGTCTGCTAGGCTTCCTGGTAGAGCTGGGTTGGCAGGAATAGGCCGCCAACCCATCACGCAAAATAGGCGCAATAATATGACGTCGAGTTGCGGAAACCAAGCCCGCGAATACCTATAACCTATATACTGTATGAAGACATTGCTGTAGGACTGATGGGCCAGGTAGAAAATTGTAAATAAAATTTCACATTTTCTCCATAGTAAATGTATGGAGAAAGTTTTTATTAATTTGTGGCTTTTTAGTACATTACCGTAAGTTGACCCCTAGGAAACTATTGATACTGGATAGGAATGGAATCGATTGGCATACAAAAATAGCATGTGAAAAATAAAAGTTTTCATTTTCATACAAATTGTATGGGAAAAGTTTTCCTCGATTTGTGGCTTTTCTAGCCGGAAATTTTTTTTGCTTCCATACAAGCTTTTGATCCTCAATAGGAATGGGATCGATTGGCATAAAAAAAAAGTTTGTCAAAAATGACCTTTTTCTCGCACCCTGTATGTTTTTTCCAAAATCTGTAAAAGCCAATCTTCATTAATTTGAAATCGAGGGAAGGTCTTCTAAGACCGTTTTCTCGTAGCAGCACGGGATCTGATAGCTGCCCTCACTGACCCAAAAAGAAAATCCACCCTGTATTGTTACAAGATAGGGATTAAATGATTCTCTCATTTTAAGCATGTGTTTCTTTATAATGTATCCAGCTTGCCTTCTGTTCTCCTGATAGCGACTGTACAATCAATCTACTCTATCACTTACAGCCGGATTCTCGCACATCTATGACCATCGCCAAATCAACTTCACGGCAGTCCGTCTCTGTTTCCAAGTGTTTCTGCCGGGACCGAGCTGGACGCCCACCGACCGTATGGACCTGCTGAAATACGACAGGGGTCTGGCTCCTGTCGCGTCGGACGTCGTATACGACGCGAAGAAACTAAATGACCTCAAGATCGTCCACGTTACGAGCATTGCTGGGAACCTAACGGGAGGGGCCGAAATGACTTTGCTTTGTGATAAGGTATGCTGTTCAAAAATAGGATAAGTATTTGTATTGCAGAGTAACTGCTAAACAATCAGCACGCACATGTATTAGGAAATTTAGTTCCGCTTACGTCTGATCTATACACAACTGCAAAAATGCATACCTACTCACTTAGTGAATGGAATTCATTCATGAAGTAGGTGTGCACTTTTGCAGCTCGCTGTACCTATTCAAGTACTCAACTATTTTATGTTTTATTTTAGTAATAAAACCTCTTGAACAACGTTAACGTCTCTAAATCTCAACAGCATAAGACTTTCCGGTCGGTGCTACGTCTATTGTCAAGTAGCAGGACTGATAGTTCCGCTACTCGATGCTAGATGTAGACGCTGAAATTAATAGTCTAACTGATGTATGGAGTGAGCACTCTTGTCTTACTATATTTCTCTATGCTTCAGTACACAGGGCAGAATCCGGACGTGGTGTTCGATGACGGACGGGGGTGGTCGCAAACTGCCCCAGCCCAGATTTACCATAAGCAGCTGGCAATCGTGTTCAGGGCTCCCCCCTACCGGGAAGAGCGAGACCCCAGAAGCCCCGACTATCTTCAGGTACCTCCAAAATGTCTCATTGAGATCGGTTCGCCGTTAAGATTTTAAAATTTCAGTTTCAGAAAAAAATCTAGATTAAATCATTTCAATTGGATAACAAATTATCAGTAATAGGGTCAAGCAGATATTTAGGTGTGAGTCTTTTCTATAAGCTTTAGCCAAAAACTGGTTAGCTGAGCAAAAACTGCAGGGTTAGTGTGATTTAATGTTATAATCTCATGCCGACTGTACACACTCGTCGAGAGCCTCTCTCCGAGAGTCTGGCACCGCTCGATCCAATCAGAGAAGCGCGAGACGAGACGAGAAAGGACCAGTACACACTCGTTCTCGGCCTGTCTCGGAGTCTCTCGATGAGTGTGTACAGCCCGCATAAAGACAATAAACCATAGATCACAAACTTCTGTTACTTTTGGTTCCAGTTGGACCTAGTATAATCGGTGGGCTTTCAATTTTTCATCCTAATACTTATAGGTGCATCGGTATTCTTATAGGTATAAATTCAGGTACTAAATATTCCCTATTTGCAACACTGACAGAAGTTGTTACTTATTAATTAGGTGCAGGTGTACCTGCAGCAGTGTACCGAACGCGGCGTGTTGCGCAGTCAGCCCGCCACCGTGGAGTATATTTTGTCTGAGAAGAACGGCCCGCTTCAGTTTCCTAAACCGACTAGTAAGTACCTATCACATAGCTTACTTATTCCTTTAAGGCTCTTGATGCTGCGCTACCGGGGGGGCTACAACCTAGAAACAATAACGAGGCAGGATCGAGGGCAGATAAGATAGACTTCTTGATTCTCACATAAGCTCCTTTCCGGTGGCGCTGCCTTTTACTCTCGCCATCAAATCGTTAGTTCTGGCAACATTTCAACGGCTGACAGCTATATAGCAGCAGCAGTGGGAGAGTTATCTAATTCACGCAATTGCGCTGATGGTTACTCTCATGAATAAGGATCATTATATTCCTAAACAATTAAATAATCTTAAACAATCCATGCTGGACGTCACGGTTGTCATCATCATGTTGAATTGTTTAACATAATCTGACACACGACATGTTGAATTTAAGTGGCTTGGGTAGAAAATAGCATGTGTCATGTAAGAAAAATACCATGGAAATTAAATAATACATTTAAATTACTAAAAATTACAGGACCACAAAAATTCACAATTTAAAGTTTTACGGATGCTAGACTTTAACTCTGTTTTCTGAGTTTTGTCATGCTTGATATGAATTAGTCTCATACTTATAGGCATTAGATACCTACCTAGAAACTGGCAAAGAGCAAAGAGGTTAGAGGGAGGGACACATTTTTTTTCGAAGCGTATTCAGTTTATTAAACATGTTTCACATGTTTGTTGAAGACCATTATTCATTTTGAAATACCTGATATCTAACGACATCGACACCCCACACCACACTATAGGGATGACGCAGAAAAAAAATGAATCCCCACTTTACATGTAGGGGAGGTACTTGCTTTATTTGTTTTAGTTTAATTTTACCACTCTGTCGGCATGATTGATTTCCTATATATCCGTGCCGAATTGCAGGCATTGCAGCTTTGTAGCACTAACGGTCACGGAGCAAAGCCTCGTGGTAATGCGTTTAAGGAGATAGTTCTCATTGTACCTGCTCTGATTAGAATAAAGTATATAAATTGTATGGAGGATCACCTATTAGGACGACCTGCATTAAGTATACAAAAATAATCGCGTGAAAAATTTTTTCTAATCAGAATACGATTTTCATTACTATTTTTGTTATACTTTGTACATGTATACCTTTAAAATGTAAGGATTGCCTTTAGTTACTCCTTCAATGAAACCAAAATGAAATGATAATTAGTTGGGTACATTTCGTTTTTTAAGAACAAACTTTGTTGCCGGAACAAGGAAGTGGGCAATTGCTGGATGTGTTCGAGCTAACGCGGCTTCGGTTCCCTATCGTGTCGCTTTCTTTCTGCTTACAGTTTGTGTCCTAAGCCTAACTTAAGTATCGTTTTTTCTATACAACTAGTATGGCGACGCTTATTGTACCTACCGTAGGTACAATGCAACTGTAGGTACTAATACCTACGCAGTCGGAGACGTGCTGCATCCTATGCGGTGTATTATTTTCTAAGTAGGTATCAATCGGGCCAGTACGAGTAGGTATAACTTATGCGAGAACCAGCAATTGCCATTCCAGCCGGGTCAACTAGAGCCTGGCCATCGAATCGTGACTCTGAATACTAACCGTACTAAAACATATTTTAAGTAATTAGGTACATACTGTATCCTTCTATCAACAAGCAAGCAATTAATTATGGTCCCATGCAAGCATGCAACAGAAAGTATATATACTAAAAGGTTTGAAATATTGACTGGTTAGAAAGAGTATAAAAGGGTAGGGGTAGTAAAAGAAAATATTATAAACATATATAGGTCTAGGGTTACCGGATCCCAATCTGGAACTTCCTGACAAAATTCCTGATTTGTGAATTTTTTCCTGACGCTCGTATCGGTGGGCGACGGGGGGGTCTAGCCGTATGCGATATCTATGCTTGATAAGTAAATTTGAATAATGTACCTTTTAAGGTACATATTGTTAATTTACTAAAATTCCTGACATTTTCGTATTCCGGCCGCATTCCTGACAAAAGGCCAAAATTCCTGACATGTCAGGAAAATTCCTGACGTCTGGTAACCCTATATAGGTGTAACCTTAAGAGCCAACAGGAGCTGAGATTTAAATATTTTAGGTAAATATACCCGTCTCGCTAACGGAAGCGGTAGTGCGATAAGGACAAGGCGAAAAATCCTGCGTAAAAATCTCAAAAATCGAGGTTTCGTACTCGACTGTTTCCTCCTCCAAAACTTAACCAATCGTAACCAAATTTGGAAATTTAAATGATTATGACATTATCTGTGTCGGACCGTTTTGCTTTTTTGGCTAATTGATATAAGTTTTGAATAGCGCGCATAGTCAATTAGGCCATTTTGGCCATTTTCGAAGGGCTCTAGCGCCTTAAAAAACAAAAATATCAAAAAAAGCAAAACGGTCCGACACAGATATTGACAATATTAATCTGTGTTGAAAAAATCATTGCTCTAGCTTCAAAACCCACGGAGGAAACAGTCGAGTACGTTTGTATGGAGAAATGACCACTCCTGTTGGCTCTTAAACCTATTCTTTAAAAAAAATGGAATATAGGTAATAATTTTTTTTGAACAATCTTAGAACTATGTAGTTACGGCCTTGACTTGAATTCCACTTCCTTGCAAGATCGGTTAGTTAATAGCATCGAAGTAATCGATAAATAATTAGTTCAGTAAGTATCAAAACCGTGCCAGTAAACCTGCTATTTGACAACTGTAGAAAACTGAACCTAATTGTAATCTACAGTCCCTTCCGAAAAAATGCATGATTCTCGGCATACCTACATGTAGAAATGTTGGTATAAAAAATATCTACGTTTTTTGGAAAAGTGCATGCCATGTTTCATGATTTTTTCTGGATGGAATTAACTTTTTCAATTTTGTCAGGGAAATTACTCGAACTATTTTCATACTATGTTGCTTGCTCAAGTGCAATAAGAACGTTTCCATCTGGAATTTCAACAGAAATTCTGATAGAAAACGTTTTTATGGCAGATCAAGCATAAGTACCTTTCTCAGATGAAAAGCCACATATAAATAAATGACATTAAAGGTATACCTAAAGTATACCTAAGTAAAGGTACTTTTCTTTGGCCAAGCTATAGTTATCATTGCCTAAAATGGTGCAAGTTATATTTCTTTTTCATCAATTGGAACTAAAAGTTAGATTTTAATCTTCGTTAAATACAAATAAATAGGCACTAAATGGTCCAAACGGGATTTTGCCACGGCTCATGGGAGCCTGGGGTCGGCTTGGCAACTAATCCCAAGAATTGACTAGATTTTAGGAAAGCGACTGCCATCTGATCTTTCAATCCAGAGTGTAAACTAGGCCTTATTGGGATTAGTCCGGTTTCCTCACGATGTTTTCCTTCACCGAAAAGCGACTGGTAAGTGTCAAATGATATTCGTACATAAGTTCCGACTCATTGAACCCGCGACCTCCGGATTGCAAGTCACCACAAAATACGAATACGTATACGAACCAAGTCAGGTTCTAAGTAAAAAAGTCGGGTTATTCGTCGACCGCCATTTTGGTAACATAGCCTCGTGATTCATTTCTTTGTTTTTGCTTATTAATATTGTTTAAAGTGTAATATTGATAGCGTATTATGCAGTAAACTAATGTGGAAGTGTGCAGATAATGAAAAAATAATCATGAAACGCGTTTAACCACCATTCTGGCGTCAACGCCGGGTAGCCCACGCGGGTTCTTGTAAAGTCTAGCTATCGCCTTACAAGAACTGAGAACCCGATTACCGAACAACGTCGTGCTCTAGAGCATTTATTTTGGTATTTCTACCTCTAACCGTGGCTGGCTAGAGCCCTAGAGGTCATAATTTTATACTTTTATACCGTACACTGGCTGAATTTTATTACAAATAATATTAATTCGATCCCACGTGGGATCCAATTTGACGTTGGCGAAATCATCGACAGTATCGATGGAGCCATATTACCCAAAGATTGAATTGAAGTAAAAAAGTCAAGGTATAAAACTAGTTTTACTTTGAAAATATTAACGTTTACAATTTAATTATTTTGTTTATGTTTAAGAATATTAAATTTGCTTAATTTAATAGTAGTTTTAATAGACGTGTTAAAATATTTTTCTATTCCCGTACTTTTATTTGTCATTTAAAGGGTCGTGCGCACCCCTTTAAAAACCCTACCTTATAGTTGTCAAGACAAGTCTTTAGTCTATTCCCCAAAAAAGCATTTGTGCATACACGCAGTATCTTTTTGGCACTTTTTCGATACTTCGTGTAATGACCACTTAAAAAATATTGAATGAAATACATTGTTGCCAATCTTATTTTAAACGTCATCTCTGACAAATAAGTGAACCACAGACATGTTTTTTTTTTAATTTCATTCATTCTTTTTCCGCCCGTACCCTCCATTTTTGCTACTTCTTGAATAAAAAATATTTGTTAAATTTACAATTTTATTTTAAAGTAAGTGCTTGGTCGTAGAAAAAGTATTGTATGCAACGTTGTTTAACTAAGTCAAAGTAACTACGGCGGTGAAAATATTGCAAACTCAAGTCTTTAATTCACTCCAGCCTGCTGGGGCTGTCGTGAATCTATAGCTAGTCCTCGTTTGCAAAATTGAATTTCGTTGCACAATGTACGGAATTATTCCGTGGCTACCACAGGTGGCTACTTAATATTATATTTATCGCGTCGTTGTTAATATATTGTGTTTCTATGTTATTGTTACCTATCTGACGCGGCGCGGTTGTAATCACTGTAAAGAAAGAGTCCTCTCGCTCGGTGTTCTTGTTATGCCACAGCGCCAGTTACGACAAAAGCTATAGACAGGTGGAAATCGGCCTGTTTCGAGAAAAGTCGTCGACATCTCTTCTAAATACCTAAAACTGGTATGGATGTGTTCCTCGTGATTTCTAGAATACGAAATGACCGGTTTTAGTTTATGGAGAGGGGGACGGGTCGAAAAAAAGGGGGGCAAAGATGGCGGCCGGCCATTATTGATATTTGTTCACATCTTGAGTCCTATGGGACCGATCGGTTCGTGTGAGGTGTCGTTTGAAAGAGTATTAAACGTGCTATTATTGTTTCATAATAACCGTAGTCATAACTGTAGTCGTTTACAAAATATTTTAAAATATTTGATTTTATACCGTGCATGGATGGCATAAGTACTGATTAAATATGCGCCTAACTCAATAAATTACAACAATACCGCAATTATTTTATTACAAAATATACGAGACATTTCATTAGCTTACCAAAAACATAAGTTTTATTGGCGTATGATATTATATAACCAATTAATAACGAATTTTGTTCAGCATGGGTCACTACGCACCGTCACGTAAATGGCGGGCGACCGACGTAAACTTTTCATTATTTCTCGGGTTCTATTTTATTGATCAATTGCTGATAGGTACCATTTGAAAGGTTATTAAACGTATAATAAATGGTTTCTAATAGCCGTAGTCATAACTTTAGTAATTTACAAAATATTTTAAAATATTTGATTTTTTTACCGTGCATGGATGGCATAAGTACTGATAAAATATGCGTCTAACTCAATAAATTATAACTTTACTCCAATAATATTCTTACAAAATGTACGTGAAATTTCATTAGCTTTCCAAAAATATAAGTTTTATTGGTGTATGATATTATATAACCGAGTAATTACGAATTTTGTTCAACATGGGTCACTAAGCGCCGTCACGTAAATGGCAGGAGATCGGCGTCAACTTTTCATTATTTCTCGGGTTTTATTTTATTGATCAGTTCGTGATAGATACCATTTGAAAGAATATTAAACGTACTATAATTGGTTTTCAATAACTGTAGTCATAACTTTAGTCATTTTCAAAATAATTGAAAACATGATTTTTTACCGTGCATGCACATAAGTACTGCTAAAACATGGTTCTAACTTAATAAATTATAACTTTATCGCAATTAATGTATTGACAAAATATACGAGACATTTCATTATCTTTCCAAAAACATAAGATTATATATATAACATATTATTATTGGTGTAAGATATTATATAACCAAGTAATAATGAATTTTGTTCAGCATGGGTCACTGCGCACCGTCATATAAATCCCAACAAACAATTAGGCGACACTTAGCACCTATTTTCTTACCTAAAGACAGCCTGGCTCTAGAATAGCTACATCTATAGTCTTAGTTTACAGTTTACAGGCTCTGGTGAGATAAAAGTGTTTAAAAGGTTCATCTAAAGATTTAAGATCTACAGTAGCTGTTTTGGGCGCTATATTGCATGTTAAGCTGCTAGTATTATAGCTTATAGCTCAAAGTGAATTGAACAACCTTAACATCTATATGAGTAATAATCTGCAATTTGCACTTAAGGTTCTAAACGTGTGATAAAGCCTTCTACTTATAGCTTTTTATATCGCAATCGCTACTTAACTCTCTTGTATGACTTACAGTCGAACAGAGAAATCATGAGTCGCTATTATAGATCTAAGATCATGTAGTTACAGACGAGCGTTATTTAAATACCGTAGTACATCTTATAACTGTCAATAGAGTCATACTTACAAGCTAAAACTACAATGCCAAACGCCAATGAATCAATAGGTAAGCAAAAACTATAAATTAGACCGTAAAATAAAATAGTAAATAAATATAATATAGATAGTTTACTCAATATTGACCTTATCTTACTATTACTATACTTAAAACCGGACTTCACGGATAGTTATTATGTGGACATACGCTGCTACTCAAATAGTAGTCACTTATTTTGCATCCTGGAGCGTGCGGCGACAAATATCTCTTTAACGCCACAAGCCTCAGATCTCTATAAAAAGGTGATTTTAAATTATTAACTACGGAGTGGGTTTGAAAACGTTTTACGTGTAGACGCGTGAGTCAAATAACAACACAGATATTAAGTACTTCATATGCAGTGGTTTTGCAATCATGAAAGCTACGAACTTAACGATGTTATGAACCTAGAACTGGGCTTTTGTCAAAAGAGTCAAACTATACTTAAGTTTCCTGTGATAAAAAAACAAAACAAACAAACCATCATTTATATCGATATTTTATCATTTTGGATACCTACATTATAAAATGTACTGTCAAACAATAATAGAATGCTGCTGGTCTACCAGGCGCTCGCCGCGCCGTGTGTTTGCTTGCTTGGCGAAATTGGTCCTGGCATACCTACATATATGTTTATAGTTGTACGGTAACTAAACAATATTTTTGGAAAGTTAATAAATAGTTTGCTGATTTTACTCTAAAAATTTCACGCTATATTTACTACATTATCTCTTTCTCAAATTATTTCAGTCACTAAGCAAACCTCTAAGGTAAAAATTAAACATTTTCTTTAATATTTTTAAAATGGTTATTTTGGGCCTCAGATTTCAAACAATCGAGTATTCACAGAAAATTTAATATGCTTGCAAATGGTATCCACCATGTATCAGAAAAATAGAACCTGAAATATAATGAAAACTCAACGATGGCCGGGCTCCATTTACGTGACGGTGCACAGTACCCATGCTGAACAAAATTCATGATTACTTAGTTATACAACATTATAAAGCAATAAAACTTATATTTTTGGATAGCTCATAAAATTTCCCGTATATTTTGAAAATATTTATTGCGGTAATGTTATAATCTATTGAGTTAGAAGCATGTTTTACCAGTACTTATGTCCATGCACGGTAAAAATCATATATTTTCAATTATTTTGTAAATGACTACAGTTATGACTACGGTTATTAGAAACCAATTATTGTACATTTAACATTCTTTCTAATGGTATCCATCACCAACTGATCAGTAAAATAGAACCCGAGAAACAATGAACAGTTGAGGTCGGTCGCCCGCCATTTACGTGACGGTGCGTAGTGACCCATGCTGAACAAAATTCATCATTACATGGTTATATAATACCATACACCAATAAACCTTATGTTTTTAGAAAGCTAATGAAATTTCTCGTATATTTTGTAATAACATTAATTGCGGTAAAGTTATAATTTATTGAGTTAGACGCATGTTTTGTCAGTACTTATGCCATCCATGCACGGTAAAAAATCATATATTTTAAAATATTTTCTAAACGACTACAGTTATGACTACAGTTATTATGAAGCAATAATAGCACGTTTAATACTCTTTCAAACGACACCTGAAACGAACCGATCGGTCCCATAGGACTCAAGATGTGAACAAATATCAATGCTGGTCGGCCGCCCACATTCCCCCCCTTTTTATCGACACGTCCCCCTCTCCATAAACTAAAACCGGTCAATTCGTATTCTAGAGACCACGAGGAACACATCCATACCAGTTTTAGGTATTTAGAAGAGATGTCTACGAAAATCGTGAAGGAGACGACTTGTGTTTAATTTAACGCCAGACTACTACAAGAGTTTGTGTGCCTCTTCATGAAGCCAAGCGCAAGCTACGGGCGCCGCCAAAAAACAAGTTAAGTAACCAAATAATTAACTTTTTTATTTGTTACTCATTTTTGTTGTGGTTTTGTTTGTGCTTTGTCTTTCATATCCTATTTAATGTTTAAGATGCAAGATGGTGATGTAATTTTACTAATAGTGGCGGCATACATACGCATTTCTAAAAGATACTTGGTGGCGTTGGTCTGCATTTGTGGAATTCACCTGCCGTCCAACAACGAGCAGTGCAACGTTACGTATATTATTCAAGTAACATAACTAAACTAAGTTCTATTCTTGGTAAATTCATGTTTCGGTGGCCGGGCTCAGATCACGATATGATGTACCTAACTAACATACTAAGATATATAGGAAATAAAATGTTTAATTAAATAAGTTCGTAGTTCATTAATTCTACCCAAGACATACATTTAAATGGTACATATACACCTATATATTTTATCACATAAAGCTTTATCAACTAAGTGGCTATATACAAAGTGAATGTCTTCTTTGGAAACTATTTCAAATGCAAACCAAATCGTAATCCCTTTTTTTATTTCAGAATTGGAGAAGCCAAGGATATCATTGAAACAAATAAGAATGCACCGGCAGTCTCCCGGTAGCCCTGAAGACGGCCATCAGAAGCGAGGGCGCAACTCGAAGGAAGGCCACATCTCCTCGCAAACGGATGTCAAGTCTGATCATACTGCGTCAGGCCAGGCTGATCTCAGTGGAAGAGCTGATGCTATACCTTTATTTGACCCAGAAAATCCAGAATTATTAACACAGGAATGGATTAGCAATATTGATCTTCTCGGTTTCAAATACGATTGGTCGGACACTGTAAAAGCCTTTTACATGCAAAAGAGGTTAACAGGAATCGCTAAAAATTGGCTCTCGTCAATACGTCACAGTGACAGTTTGACCTGGCCCGAATGGAAAGACAAATTGTTAGAAGCCTTTCCTCCTCGGAGAGTAAGCTACCTGAATCTCCTGCATTGGAGGACGAAAATGATAATAGAAGATAAAAGTAAAATAAAAGCGAACAGCGTGCACGAGATAAATGCCAAAAGAGCATACGCTTGTCTCATGGAAGGTTGGCCTTTACAAATGAAGACTCCAGCTCATTGGGCCCACTACAACAACGGGTACGAGACGCAATACTCTTTATACCCTGATTACTTATACCTCGCAGATAGAGAAGACCCTCGAAATAACGCTCCGCAGATTCGACCAATAAATTTGAATAAAGCTGATCATAAATTCGGCATGAGCAGATATGACGCGATCACTCCAGATGAAGAGAGGAGAGGATCCTGTTGTTGTAATGATGATAAAGCTTGTATGCGAGGTCATTGTTCAACAATTAGGCAAAATGAAATGAGACCATCGTGTATCATTCAACGCAATCAAATACCCGTAGACAGAAGCTGGCATCAGCCGTGCTCTACATTAACGTCTAGCTCCTCCTCGCCGTCGATTGCAAATCCGGCACCGGATTACTCGAATGATCAGGTAAATAATCCTTTTTGTAATAAGACCAGGGAAGTAGGCTATGTGCCCAATCTAGAAATAAAGGTAACGGCAAAACAGTAAAAGCGCTTTCACCGTTATAGGTATTTTCACTGGCTTCATAAAGAGATGGGAACCTTCTCCGTTTTTGAAGTCAGGGGAAAATCTTTTATTTATATGTTCACCGATTACTCGATATTATTAGACAGATTATGTTTTTTTTTGTTTCAAACTATATGCTTTCTATTTTGTCCCATTGTCATCCAGGCAGGATCAGATAATAAAGGGAACCCTTCAAATATTATAGGCACACTTACCCATCAGTAAATTTGGTCTCGGAGAAAGTGGAATTGCTGATGAGTACTATAAAATGATGACGTTTTAAAAAACGGTTCTTTTTTGTTCAAAGTTGAGTATAAAAGTATGAGTCTACAGTAGAAGAGCATCTAGGCAATCTTTAGGGAGGACAAACTTTCATTTCTAGAGTTGAGCGTAGTGATGGGTAGGACATCAATTTAAAATGAGTTTGTATGAGTACCTCATTTTCTAAAATGAGGTGTTACAATGTCTTACTTCAAATGAGGTGAGGTACTAGCATATTTTCAGCGTCGACTATTCCATTAATTCCAACAGCGACATTTTTTTTAATGTATATTCATTTTTATGTATTCATCACTTCCTTTATAAATAAATAAATAAATAGTAATATTTAATTGGAGTGCAATTCTGGAGGTTAAGAATAGAACTTTTAGGAGAAAGATAATTTTAGAATCAAACTAAGAACAAAGTACCTACATACCACATAGCAGCTTAATTTGCTGCTTTTATGAAACTTGTTCTAATTTAGCACTTTTTTATTGTTAGATTGTTTAGTCCTCCTCCTTGCAACTTGATATAATTTTAAGTATGATAATCACTTGCGACCCGCAACGGATTTTGATGCGGTTTTTTTTTAATAGATAGAGTGATTTTGTGATGCGCGCGAGTAAATGAGTAAAATGAATAGAGGAGTGAAGTAAGACATTTTTGCGGTACGAAGTACTGCGACAAATTAACAAAATGAGTGGTACAAATGAGGTGCCTCACGAGTGAGCGACTCAACACTAGTTGAGCGGTCTTAATACTGACCTTAATAATACTAATAAATTTAATATAAATCTCTAATGTCAGTGTCTCAGTGATCATAACCTAAAATCAAAAATACGAATTTAAAAAAAAAATATTGCAGAAGCATATGGCTGTCCAATATAGTTTCCCAAAATATCTGCAGCCAATTTATCAAAATCAATATTCCTGCCTTACCAAATTCACTACTTTAGTTAGGTTAGGTGATTCGCTTACTTTATTTATCTTAATAATAACTATTTTTTGTTTCAGGACTCACGCGAGCCAAAGAATCTGACTGTATGATATTAGTCTAATCTAAATAATAAGCTTAAGTATGTTACAGCACAATGTTGTGGTAACAAACTACACTAGAATTATACTATGCGTATAGGGTTTGCAATCCGGATCCGAAATGTATGCAATTATCCGGATCTGGATCCGGATCCGAGGATCTTCCCATACATTTCGGATCCGTCGTGCAAACCCTATATGCGTAGTAGGTACCATGGACCTATAATATTACGGACAGAGTTTCGCTTACAACACAACTGTGATTCCAACATCCACCAGTTTGATAGTATTTACGCGTGACACACACACATTGACAGCCCACATCCACCAGTTTGCCGTCAGACGAATCGAAACGTCATTGAAGTAAACATGTCGAAGAAAAATATAAAATATGCCGGCATGCGTAGTTAAATCCTGCTAGAATTGTACCGATCGAAAGAAAAAAAGTCACGGAATAACTTTTCATACTTAAATTTAACAATTAGTACGTAAAATCACGATAATTTGTTGTTTATAAATTATCAAACTGCAAAACAGGAGTGTGACCAGTAACATGAATAGGGTAATTTCCCGAAAGTAGGGTAATTGCTACCCTTCTTATTAAATCATTATGTATTAAGAGATCATTTAGGTAAATGGTTAAATTATTGATTGTGCATTTCAAACTAGGTCGGTATGGTAATTTCCCGATACTAAGGAGATTAGACGCTTACATGCATGTTTGATAGTTAACGTTTGTTTGTTATGTTATTGAAAACCAGATATGTTTCAAGTTAAACGTATAAATTAAAAAAACACGACGAACTGATTTCATTACGATGCTAAGTATCATTAGGTATTGAAAATAATGTTTGCACAAAGTAATTGTGCAATATTGCGCATTTTCAAGACCTATAAAATCAGATACGTACACACCTTTTTTATTGTCTAACGTAAAACTGTCCTATTTTATTTATTTGAAAAGAAGGACGATATTAAAAATAATTGTTTCACCATTAGGGGAGAATTTGTGTTACATGGTAACACTCGTCTACACGCACACATTCAAACCGTCCGCCATTGCAGTGTCACAGTTTGTCTTAGGTGACAGTCCGTCCGTAATATTCTAGGTCCATGGTAGGTACCCTGTCGGGGTATTAGCCATAAACGGCTTCACATTATATTACGACGATTTTCCGTAAAGTGGATCAGCATTCCCTGGTTTGAAAAATATGTGATTCTTTACCACACCACTGCCTATATTTAAATTATGTAATTCATAATAATGGGATAGCTCATCAATGTTTATAAGTTAGTTCAGGACTTTTTTTTTCATCTTTTACACAGAGTGATAAGTAGCAACACTAGCAACTAAGTATAGGTAGGTTTATGATACATGGAAACAGATTGATATTGATTAATGGATATAAAAAAACCCTCAGTCATTAAATATAAGTTAGTTAATCAAATTGTATTTGCGTTTCAATTTGTATATCTAGTTAATATTATAAGTAGTCATTGAAGTTAAGAAAGGTCCGTTACAATAGAGCGACTGGCTCATGCAACTTATATTGATACAACTAGGCTAAAAATATGCAAACCGGTTTTTTTATCACTTGGTGCCAGACGCTGTTCGTACAAACTGATTAAATTGTCTGGTATGGAGGTAAAAACTTCGATCAACACGGGCTTCCGACAGGTCGGAAGGGATAGGCCCAAGCGATATCTTGACATTCAAATCATTCTGCCATTTTTCGCGGGGGGGAACGTGCACACAGTCGCACTTCTCACACACTTACGTACAAAATCCAATCTGTAATGTAATGACGACACAAATACATAGAAAATGACATCCTACACAGACAAATCTTGCACACCTCGATCTGTTTTTGTGTACGGACGAATCACAAGTGTCACAACACGCACACTAACACATTTTCGTCAAATAATTTTATTGTTTTCTGAGAGATGAGAAGTCGGATTTGTCGCTCGACCGATCCGCAATTTGTACTGGGCGAGCAAAATCGATAAATCCAGCAATTACATGAGACTAAAATATAATAATTGTGTTTAAATGTTATTAAACGTATGACATGTAAAAAAAATATTACATGTGAAATGTAACACTTTCTTTTTGTAAATTTAATGTCCCCGACCTCTTTTTACAACAAAAAACCGAGCAATTAGGCATTTATTCTGCTGCATGCTGTGTTCACTCGCGCGTTTGGACTTTGGACTCTGTCTAGTTAAAAATCCGAGCGCAACTAGTTTTATTACCCGCGCTAGATCAGTTATCTTGTACCTAGGCAGAGGGGAAATAGTGCGAATGCCGCATCCCTTCCGTGTTGATCGAAGGGTAAAAATGAAATTGGCTTGCCGATCCCGTTTTATTCGATTGTAATGTAAGATTGTTTGTGACCGATCAAATCAGCAGGCGTAGGCGCGGACGCTAAAATGCCAGTTTTCGATGCTAGTAGGTATGCGCGGTTGGGGGCATTTTTTTACTTACAAGGACGGTCACCATAAAACTGGTGATTATATTATACATATACGTGTAGAACTGTAGACGCTAAATGAGGTTGACGCCAATTTAATTTGTCAATTTCATCGTCCCGTCTTGACGCCCGCTTACTTAACTGAAACGGATCCCACGAACGATGTAGGATGTAAGCTTGGACGATAATTGTACCTTCCGAATTAGTTTTGTAAACTTTGAATATGTTTATTGTATTCTTGTACCTACACTTTAATCTTCGAATAGGGGGTATTACTGCAATGTTTTGCCGTCAGAGTGACGCACTATAGCGCCTATCGTAAACCATAGAGTAACTTTTACATACTGTGCCTTAAACAGTTTTTTGACAAGTTTTCAAAGACAATAAAATATAACATTGATGCATCAAGGCGGTGTGTTTACAAAGGGTCTACCGGGAAACGCGAAATCGGAATCTAATTAGGTATCTACCTCTTTATCGCTCGAACATGCAAGAGTGATATAGAGTCGGTCCAAGAAAAGTCTGCAGCGGATTTGATAGCCCACGCAATGCAAGTGTTTTTTTAATTAAACGTCAAACGTCTATGAAATTATGACGTATAAATAACACTTGCACTGCGTGGGCTATCAAATCCGCTGCAGACTTTTCTTGGTCCGACTCTAGTGGTTAAATAACGAAATTTTGATTGCCTGGTTTCGCGGTAGACCCTCGATTATGATGGATTCTGGTAGTGGCGCCCTCTGCGCAGAGTTTCGCGTAATATTCCCTATTAGTAGTTGACGGGCTACAACCTACAACCTAAAAGCGACATTAATGTAATTACCTACCTACCTACACTATATGTATGTATGTATGTATAAACTCTTTATTGTACAAAACACAAATACTATACTTCTGATGGCATCGAATGATGGTCCCTATGACAGATCATTTTTATATGGAGTAGCGTAAGTGTAAGGCCTGAGTGGACGCTCGAGTTGGGTGTGCAGCGGGGCTGGGCGTGCGGCGTGCATGTTAAACAAATGCAAACGTATAGGAGCGGCCTTAGTGCACGCTGCTCAAATTAATCCTGACCGCGACGCCACGCTGCACGCCCCGCCGAACGCTCCGCTTCGAGCGTCTACTCAGGCCTTACACTTAAATGGAAGAACTCTAGCAAATTTATTTAGAAATGTAACACCTGTAATAAAAACATGGTAAAACATATTTCTTCAATTACTTTTTAAACTAAGCCCCGCCAAAAGAGACTCCAATGAACTGTCATAGGGAACTTCATTCGACGCGAGAGGTATTAGAGTCGGACCACGCTAAGTTTTCATGCCAAGTGCTACGTAAGTATATGGAGCTTATAGTGCATTCTTACAGTCAAGTTAGTGCAAAATAGCGTGGTCAGAGTCTATATGACATCCACTGCTGAACTGAAATGTTTGAAGTTTGAACATCAATTCTCCAGGGATAGGTAATAAGTATACATATATGTGAGAGTATCTTAGACCGAGGCGAATCGCATCAGACTAAAAAACGTTGATATCTAAAATATTGCTCGTGACTGGCGTCGCAAGCTATGTTCGGCTCATATTAATGCAATATATTTCGAATATCATCGGATTTTCCATCTTGATCCAATTTGCCCTATGATCCGATTCGCCTCGGTCTGCTATACTAATAAAACCGAGTTAATTAAGCCCACCAGGGTAAATTATGTTAATAATTACTGGACTGCAGTCTCAAAATATAAATACTCCACGTTTATTGTAAGTAATTGAACTATGTGTACATATGTAATACACATATTCTGTATAAAATATATTATTTAGGTAAATCAATTTTTTAACAAGCAGATACGTCTGCGAGCGATATTCCAAATTTTATATTAAAGGAAAAAATGGAAAAAGTTATGCTTCCGGCAGGACTTGAACCCGCATCCTCCACAATCCGCCCCAAAGGCGCCCAAAAGGAAGGAATGGAAAGATTTCCGATGTCCTGGTAGGCTTCCGTAGCTCAATTGGTTAAGAGCAACATACGGATTTTGGAGGATGCGGGTTCAAGTCCTGCCGGAAGCGTAACTTTCTCCATTTTTTCCTTTAATATAAAATTTGGTACCTATATTATTTAGGTAGTCTAGTCTTATCAGGAAATAACAAAAAATGTAAAATATACAGGTAATTGAAACGTTAACCACGCTTGTTGTTTTAGAATATATTTATTAGAGATGCCTCGAATAGTGGTTTTGGCCGAATACCGAATATTCGGCGACCGAATATTCGGCATGACATGCGAACATTTTGAGTCACAATTATTATGAAAACTGGTCGCTAACAAAGCTCAACGTTAGATGACGTTAACTATGATTATATTTTTATTGAAAAGCATTAATGAATAGAGTCAAACAAAACAGACTCATGATAAAAATAAAATGTTTTTAATCAACAAATCCTCAAAAAAGGGTTTAACAACTTTCCAAGAACACATTCTATAGGTATATAATGTATATATTTACCTACATAGTTTTTGGTTATTTTAATTGTGCAATTTTTCTTTTTAAATAGGTGCAACAGATATTCTGTATTCGGCCGAACAGTATAGGCAACATTCGGCAAAGTGGCCGAATACCGAATAGTTGCCGAATATTCGTAGCATCTCTAATATTTATACATAATTATTATAGATGCATATACCTACACACATTTTTAAAATATATATATTTCGTATTAAACCAAGCCTGCTGGTAATAAAAAATCTCATAATTTCAACAGTTCTCTCTCTCTCTCTCTCCCTCTCACTATAGATCTTATGAGATTCACACGGTCGCCGAGTACGAGTGTAAAAATATTAAGCAGAATATTTAGAGAAATTCGAGACAGAGTATTTTTTTACATTCCAAATTTGTTCACAATGTTCTGATATTCCGTGAAACTGGAAACTCAGCCCGTCCATCGGTTCATGATCTTCGCAAGTCATCGGATACCGGTCGCAAGTGCCCGGGGTGGCGACCACGTGAATCTAGAAATGCTATGTTAATGAAACAGAGCTATAACCGCGAAAATCGAAGTTCGCAAATTGCGGGCATTTTTCTCTGTCACTCTAATTACGCCTTCATTGGAGTAAAAGAGAAATATCCCCGCAATTTCCGAATTTCGGTTTTCGCGGTAGAGCCTCAGGGACGGATAGTCTATCTCGCCGCGAGATACTGTCGCGCCAATCATGTGCTAGCCCGGCTGCTATTGCTAATAATAAAGTGAACGGGAACAAAACCGTTTAAAAAGCAATTTTACCCTTTACCCTATTTTTATGAAACCTATTCCAAGTTATTCACTATTAGTATGTCTCACAACAGTTTAAATTCGAATATAGATAACACGTTTTGTTATCTCCAAAAAGGTTAAGTAGTGCATGCCGGTGCTAATTTTTCTCCGAATGAGCTGTTACATAAATTTGAACCTTAATTACTATCACGATAAAGGTCATAAGTTCTGTCACAAAGTTTTGTTTTGACAGATAAAATGTAATACAAAGCTTTTAATTAAAAAAGTTAACCATGATTTGAAAGCTTGTTATATACTGATCATAACAAAATATAATTACTTAGTAAAAAATTTAGATTGCGACTTTATTTAATACTTGTTTACTTTAGGATTGTCGTTAGACGCGAATATGCGGTTGGATTATGAAAAATTATACTTTACAAAAATAGGTGCAATTGTTTATTTGTATTTACTTTATTAGAACGTTATTTTATCACCGGCATTTAGCTTCCAACAAGTCTGTAGTTTAGCTAATCTACCCTTCTAATACCCTTCAAACAGAATTAAGGGTACTTACTTATCAGCAACACGCTTATTTTTCACTGCCATCCAACGAATAGCTTTGGTAAAACGTGTAGGTACAGTTGCAATTTTGGCAGTCCAATACCCTTGAATTAAAAATCAAAAGATAAAATGCCCAGTTTTGCTTGATATAAGATAAAAAAGAAAAAGAAATAAATAGGGATCAAGATCCTTGAACAGGTCGCTTTTTTCTGAATATTACACAGAATTATGCAAAACTGAGACAGCAAATTACGTGAAATTATATTGTAAGTAATTCAGCATTAAATTAGCTTTCAGCCCATAGGTACATATGAATAGGTAATAAGGGATCATGTATGATTATGACATTATGAGATTGTACATATTTTATTAATTTAGTTACTGACTAATTTCCCTTTGATTAATATTACATATGTTGTTTTTCAGCTCCGGGCTATCTTGCTAATATATACGCAAAACGCAAAGGGACAGCCAAGAGCAGCACAAAGACGAGTGATTCTTTCGCGATGCCAAGTAGTAAGTTAAATTGTCTGTACCTATATATACCTACCTGCATGGTGCCCACGAGGAACCTCAAGAATTTTAACCACGCATTCCTCCGTACTCCATATAGTGTCAATTATAGAAATCAAAAGGCGCTTTAGTCTTGATGAAAAAAATATTTTGAATTACATACTTAGGTATATACGTTATACTATAATTATACGATGTATGTAAAAATGTCTCGTGGGTAGGGCTTGCAATTCGAATATTCGAATATTCGAATTTGTCGAATATTCGGCCGCTCAGGTTTCAAATATTCGAATATTTTTTATTACTATAAAAAAATCTATGTCATCCGCTGTAGTTACAGTTTCTGTGTGTTTTACGGGTATTTACAGTGAATGAGGAACGGTAGGTACCCAAATACGAAGGAAATTATATTTTTACTGTATTCCTCTCGATAGACTTCGTGAATACAGTGAAACCTAACTCAATTTAAAAGAAAACGAAATCAAAAAGTATGTTATTTTTACGGTGCGTAAGTTTTAAGTTAATGGGGCATTCTGTTTATTCAGTACAAGCGTACGTTAAGCGAATTTTTGAAGTCTAAACCTTGCCACTTATCGCAATTCTCATATTTAATCATACCAAACCTGCCCAACTTGGTAATCTAACCAAGCACCTTTAGCTGACGAATAAAATCCACCCAGTACTCAACTAAGTTTTTCCCTTAAATATTCCAATATTATATAATTAGCCGACCATTAGGAATAATAACTTGCCAAAACAAATAAAGTAAATAAAGATTCAAAATACAATGAAATTAAAGGCCTTTATACAGGCCTCTGAGTGATTTCAAGTTAATTTAAATCGGAAAATAATTACCTACTAAAAAAAATATTTTACATACCTAGGTGTTTGGATGGTTAAAGTTATATTATTTCACGCAACGACGCATTTATAATAAGTTTTATCTAGAAATATTAAATACGTCTAATTTTGGTGTTTTACTTGTTTTTATAAATGTGCCCATCTTATAAATAGTAGGATGATAAAATCTAGTCAATTAAGTGGATTTCTGACAAATATCCTTAGTTTTAGCAATATGTGAAAAAAGCTTTTGAATAGAACGATAATAAACCGATTTCTCGTTCATTTTCTTATTTTTTATAATATTCGAACACTGACTTAATATAAAAGAAATAGACACACAAAGCAGAACCAAAACGTCAAGAAATGTGGATCCCAATGACGTTTCGCACCATTTGCATTGATGATAAAAACGCTTACGTAAATTTTGAGTCAAGATAAATGTTTCGTACAGAAAAGAGCTTAATGTCGTAAGCATTAAGTGTCAAATTTGCAAACATAAGTACCAACACTGTTAAAAAATTTAGTCCGATGGCACTAAACGTAACGTATTTACGTCAAACAACGTCAAACGAGAATAATTAACGAATGGAGTCACTTTGGTACACTTTAATATGTATTACTGTACAGGAAAATATTAAAATTGAAGTAATAAATAAAACAAATTTAATTTAATCGGGAGCTCAAATAAAATTAATTCGTGGTTCAAATTCAAACAAATTTAATTTTTAATTCGTAAGTAGGTATACGTCTTTAAATACTAATTTCCTTGAAATTAAATTCTACTTATTAAATAACTGTGTATTTAAGATCTACATTTACTCATAGCACGAGTGCACGGGGACATTTAGATACTGATTGGATTTTTATTATAGTCTACCTATACTTTATAAAAAAAATCCTGTGGTTGTCACTGTGTTCCGACAGGTTTAGCATTTACAGTTAGTCGATATAAGCCCTTATTGGTGGTGTATATGTCGGAAACAGGGAAATGGGCCAAACACACAAGTGCCGTTTTGCCTTGTGTCTACACTCACCCTTACCTAGCTGCTGGACGAGAGAGGGGTCAGACGCGCGGGAGGAGTACATATGACCTTTTGAATGACATTACCTATCCATCCACGGCACGATCAAGCTCTGCCTTGTACCTTAATATTAAATATACTAAATTCTGTTATATATATACATTTTTGTGGAAGCTGATTATACTTTATATACGTCAAACCGTCTACTTCATTGAAGAGCACCGAATTATCCTACAATTTATGGTGACCCCCCGACGTGATCTGGATGACGCAACTGGAAGGCGAAGATATCCCGGAATAAGTGCATACCTACTGGATCCGAAGGAAGTACGCCCGTTCCTTTTAGTGTTCATCATTTCCTATAAAAAGTTATTATTCTCGACTTGTGTTAATTTAGTTCGATAATTCTAGTGCAATTAGTGCGGTTTGCGAGTTTAAGTAGGTACCACCGTTTGCAAAATTATTAATTAAACTTCGTAATTCTTCATTCCTTATGCATAATTAGCATTTAAATAGCTTATTTGTAGTTCTAAAATAAATAATACATACGTGTTGGTACCCTAAAACATTTAAATCTTCTATAAATTTCAACTTTAAAATTGTGTGTTAACACAGTGTTCCACAGTGTCCAACTTTCGTATTTTAAAGTTACTAGTTTTTCTTAAATACATTAGTCCCGCTTAAAAAACAAGTACTTATAGGTAGTTAAACATAATTGCCGACTATTTCAGGAAAATAACGGGATATAGGCTGGTGAGAACTAGCAATTTAGTCGACTACACTGCACAGCGGTTTCCAGCAGCGGCGCCGAGTTACACCGTGTCGCATTGCGTTGACCGCCCGGGACCTATAGTGCACATCTGTTATCAGCGATTACGAGGTTGGATTCATTTTTATTATCTTATAACTAACATCTTTGTTATTTTCGCCTGCATAATGACCGAATTAAAGGACCTTTTAAAACAACGGGCCACTTTAAGAGGCCGCGTAACATTATTTGAAAAGTTTTTAACGCCTTTAATGAATCTCGATAGTGTAACTGAGCGTAATAAATTAATAAACAACGAATTAAGCCTAAGATTATCTAAATTTCAAGAGTTGAGTTACACTTTCGACGAACTTCAAAGTAAAATTGAGGAATTAGACTCCGATACGTCAAAACAGATGGAAGAAAGGGAGCAAACAGAAAACCAGTTCTTCCAACTGATTGGCACCGCTCAAGAGTTTCTAGATGCGTTTAACGATAGCAAATTAAAACAAGGAGACGAGTCTTCATGTCGTGGCAGTTCCACATCAGTTACAAATCACGTTAAACTGCCACCCTTGAAAATTCCTCCTTTTAGCGGTGATACAAATAAATGGCTTCAGTTCCGAGATATGTACTTGTCTCTCATTCACAATAATGAAAATCTAGACAACATAAGTAAATTCCATTATTTAAAATCATACTTGGAGGGTTCCGCCCTGGCAGTCATTAATTCGGTCAGCGTCTCGGCAGATAATTATCAAATTGCTTGGTCGTTGCTCTGTGACAGGTACAATAATAAGCGTCTATTAATTAACGAACACATTAAATGTCTATTCTCGATTGAGGCGCTCTCTAAAGAGTCCGACCGAGGCCTACGCAACTTAGTCGATGCAATTTCGAAAAATTTAAGTGCTTTGAAATTGTTAGGCGAGCCCACTGATAGTTGGGGCACGATTATCATTTATATAGGCTCATCGAAGTTGGACTCGGTAACCGCGAGAAATTGGGAGGAGCATCGGAGCAAATTAGAGACCCATACTTTGGACGATTTTTTCAACTTTCTTCGTCAAAGGGCAACTGTATTAGAAACAGTCTACGCCGCTAAAACGTCAAATAATCAAAGTTATAATAATAATAAAGTTGAAAATCGTCACAACGTTACTAGGTCGAAATCATTCATTTCTTCTTCGCTCGATTCACACCCCCGTGGCAGTTGTTTGGCCTGTAAACAAGATCATAAATTATATGAGTGCAACAAATTCAAATCGATGTCTGTGGAAGAACGAAATGCAAAAGTCTTTCAATGGAGATTATGTAGTAATTGTTTACGTAATGATCACCAATCGTACCAATGCCGGCTCGCGGGCTGCCGCATCTGTAAAAGAAGGCATAATACTTTACTTCATAAAACAAACAACTTACCCAGCGGTTCTCAACCGCATCAAATGCAATCATCATCATCATCATCACGACAAGATACACAAAATAACGTAGAATCATCTGCGTCTACATCCTTACCTACCAATTCAACTTCTAACCTTGAAGTAGCTACCAATGCTACTGATAACGCATCTTCTGGCCCCCGTCCGGTAATTACACTGTCTGCTGGCTCCTCAGGCTTAGGTCTTCATTCAACAGCCATAGTCGAGGTGTCAAACAATGGCAACATAATAAAATTGCGCGCTCTTCTAGATAACGGTTCGCAATCTTCTTTCATAACGGAGGCGGCGCGAGATAAGATAGGATGCCCTACGATTAAAAAATACACGTACGTGTCCGGTCTTAAAAATGCAACCGTAGGCATTGCCGAACACTGCTACGTACAAATAAGGTCTACTTATACCTCATTCACTACAAATGTTAAATGTTATGTCCTACCAGTTGTAACCGATATTGTTCCTCAAAACGAGATACGAGTAGATGAACTAGACATTCCCGACCACATACAATTAGCGGATCCAGACTTCTATCGCCCTGGAGATATCGATATTCTTCTAAGTTTGGATATCTTCTGGGATGTTCTGGGTACTTCTCAAATAAAACTTGGACCAAACAAACCGGTTCTTCACGAAACTGAGTTTGGATGGATCCTCGGTGGCCGCAATAGGGGGAAAGGTGCAAAGCATCCTAGCAAAACTTATTGCCATTTCAGTCAGGACATACAACAGCAACTTGTAAAGTTTTGGGAAATAGAAGAAGTTCCTAAATCCAAACCTACGTCAAATAGCGACGAATACTGTGAAACTCTTTTTCAAGAAACAACGCAGCGTGAAGAGGATGGTAGATTTTGTGTACAAATACCTCTTTCCGATTCACCAGATGTCTTAGGCGACTCATTTAAAATAGCCGAACGGCGACTACATCAAATGGAACGTAAAATGAAACAAAAAACTGAATTTAAAGATGAGTATACCAAATTTATGCAAGAGTACGAGCGCCTAGGACATATGAGTGAAGTACCTAAGCCCGAGCGAGGATGCTACCTACCTCATCACGCTGTGATACGTGAATCTAGCGAAACTACGCGCTTACGCGTAGTCTACGACGCGTCAGCAAAAACGTCATCAGGCGTATCATTTAATGAAATCCAACATGTCGGACCTGTCGTCCAGGACGACCTCTTCTCCATATTGCTGCGTTTTAGACAACACAAATATGTAGTGACAGCCGATGTGGAGAAGATGTATCGTCAAATTTTAGTAAAGCCCGAACAACGTCATCTCCAGATGATTTTATGGCGAGAGCAATCGGATCAACCAATTAAAATATACCAACTGAATACAATTACATATGGTACATCATCTGCGCCATTCCTAAGTACACGGTGTCTAGTTCAGCTCGCTAATGAGTGCAGTGATGTCAGAGTTGGTAACGTAATAAAGCACGATTTCTATGTAGATGACGTCATTACAGGGAGCAATTCGAAGGAGGACTTGTGCTATCTAATAAATTCAATAACGGAAGTACTTCATTCAGCGCACTTGCCATTGCGTAAATTCCGTTCTAATGTCGGTTCCGTCCTCCAAGACAATTCTAATGCATTGATACCTAAAGATCTAGATTTCAGTTCACAATCAAGTGCTTTAGGACTTAAATGGGATCCAAGCACTGACACATTCAATTTTCCTGTCGATATAAAACGTTCGTCATTAGCCACCAAGCGATCGATCTTATCGAATTCTGCTAGATTGTTCGATCCTCTAGGGTTGTTGAGCTTATGTACAATTGTGCCAAAATTAATTCTAAAAAATTTGTGGCTTACTAAGTTAGACTGGGATGATCCTATTCCTACAGATTTATCAAAATCGTGGTTTAATTTTTTGTTAGGCCTTAAGAGCCTGACCAACTTTCAAATACCTAGATTTGCTCTCGCCGACGATCCCGATGCGATCGTTGAATTACATACATTTTGCGATGCATCGCAAGATGCATACGCAGCATGCGTCTACTTACGTTCGATTAGTAGCTCATGTAGCATATCAGTAAATCTATTGTGCGCTAAAACAAAGGTTAGTCCCGTGAAAGCTCAGACAATACCGCGTCTTGAATTATGCGGAGCGTTATTAGCTGCACGATTAAGCTCCAAAGTAATCGAAGCTTTACGACTTACAGTCACCAATATCTATTATTGGACAGACTCATCCGTAACTCTAGGATGGATCTGTTCACCTTCGCAGAATCTTAAAACGTTTGTATCAAACCGTGTCGCAGAGATTCAACAGCTTACAGCAAATGGATCCTGGAGACACGTCCCAGGTGTTCAAAACCCTGCGGATTTAGCATCACGTGGTGTAAGTCCATCACAAGTAGCTGATGCTAAACTATGGTGGCATGGCCCCTCCTTTCTATTAGAAGAGCCATCAGCTTGGCCAGAAGTAATTAAACCTAGTGCCAACATACCTGAAATAAAAACTTACAAAACTAATTCTAAACTTAAAACTACTATACCAATAACATGCACTACAACTATACCTACAACTTGTGACAAATTAGTAAATTTCGAAAATTTCTCTAAATTTACAATATTATTACGAAGCTTGGCTTATGCATTGCGTTTTATCCACAACGTACGACACTCCAATAATAAAACAACTGGCCATCTAACCACAGACGAACTACAATTATCCTTACATCATCTTGTTAAGCAACACCAAGAGGAGTGTTTCGAGCATGAACTACATCTACTAAATAACAAAAAAAGCTTACCTTCAAAATCGCGAATTCTTTCTCTCAGACCCTTCGTAGATGAGAAGAGTATCCTCCGAGTAGGCGGTCGTATTCAAAATTCATCTGAAATTTTCAGTAAAAAGCATCCGATTATATTGGACTCCAAAAATCGTTTCACCAAATTACTTTTCATACAAGAACACAACAAATTGTGCCATGGAGGTGCTCAGCTTTTACTGACTAACGTCAGGCAATTGTACTGGCCTGTTGCTGGAAGAAGATTAGCTAAATCCACTGTAAACAATTGCAAAATCTGTAAAATACTTAAAGCTAAACCTGTTATACCAATAATGGGAAACTTACCCTCCGCTCGAGTCAATCCTAGCTTCGCTTTCGAGGTTACCGGTATCGACTTCGCTGGTCCATTTCCGACTCGCGATCGAAAGGGACGTGGTTGCAAAATAATTAAAAGTTATCTATGTATATTCGTCTGTTTTGCAACCAAAGCAATTCATTTGGAAATTGCATCCGACTTGAGTGCAGAGGCATTTATCATGTGCTTAAATCGTTTTATCTCTCGCAGAGGAAAGCCTAGCGTAATCCATTGCGATAATGGCCGAAACTTTGTAGGCGCAAATAATGAATTTAAACGATTCTTAGAATCTTGCGGTGAATCCATCTCGTCATATGCTGCCGGTGAATTCATAAATTTCAAGTTCTCACCTGCTTATTCACCGCATTTTAACGGACTTAGTGAAGCTGGCGTAAAGGCTGCCAAACATCATTTAACGCGTATGATAGGGAACACTAACCTCACCTTTGAGCAATTATCGTCTTTATTTGCACAGGTCGAGGCAATTCTAAATTCTAGGCCTATAACTCCCCTATCAACCGATCCTACAGACCTTTATCCTTTGTGTCCCGGGCACTTCTTGATCGGTAAACCGCTCACTTCATTGCCATCGCCCACACTCACCGAAATCAACCCAAGTCGTCTCAGAAAATATGAGCAAATCGAGCAGATCCGTCAACAGTTTTGGGAGAGATGGCGCACTGAATATTTGAACGAGCTGCAGCAACGATCGAAGTGGCGCATCAACCAGGAAAAACTCGCTGAAGGCGATATGGTGGTACTCAAGGAGGCTAACTTGCCACCACTCAAATGGCGCATGGGCCGCATTCATCGGCTGTATCCAGGAGCCGATGGTATCGCACGCGTTGCAGATGTGAACACGTCCAAGGGTATCATCCGCCGTGCCGTCACAAATCTCTGCCCGCTACCTAATGATGAGCGCGATGAAGCTACTCGAAAACCCACAGTTTCCGAGGGGGGGAAGATGTCTACACTCACCCTTACCTAGCTGCTGGACGAGAGAGGGGTCAGACGCGCGGGAGGAGTACATATGACCTTTTGAATGACATTACCTATCCATCCACGGCACGATCAAGCTCTGCCTTGTACCTTAATATTAAATATACTAAATTCTGTTATATATATACATTTTTGTGGAAGCTGATTATACTTTATATACGTCAAACCGTCTACTTCATTGAAGAGCACCGAATTATCCTACACCTTGTTTAAAATAGATATGAGCGCCGCGCCGGCGCGCCGCCGCCGCCGACAAAATTTTCGCGCCGCCGCCGCCGACGCTGCGCTATCGGCGTGGCATCGGCGTGACCTTGGTAGCTAGTACTACTTTCAGAATCAGATAATATGTTTTTAATCGAGTTTAGATCATTAACGGCGCCACTTCAAATAGTTTATAGCCATTCAAAAGGTATTTTAGGCCCAATATAATTCAAAAATATCGAAGGCAAATGCAAACTTATCTGTCTAGTAATCGCGCTACTAGTCTTGGGAAAACGAAATTATTTAATATCAATTTTAACATCAATATGCTTGTAAACAAACTGATTTCCTTCCATTTTTATTGTGGGACATTCCACATTACAATTTATAGATTGTATATATACGATAGTCAATAGACATATGTCAATCACAATGAAAAAATTAACTGTGATCAACTCTGGCTAACGTGAGACTCGAACCCACATCTTTGGATTACCGAACCAATGCATAACTAATTTTGCCAGCTAACCATCATCATTTACCGCGAATTTAACCATTGAAAGCATGGTTAAACGTCTTTAAAAGGTATAAAATTAGGTTAATTTTGAGATATTAAGCGTTTCCACGTCCAAACGTCCGGCCGTTGGCTTCGCACGGAAGGGCGTCGGAATCGGGTCTCAATTAAACTTGGCCACTGTTCAAATTTCAAGCTTTGCTCTCTCACAGCTCAATCTTTGGCTGTGCATCGCTCGCATGGAATTAAACCGCTATCTGAACCTGCAAGTTTTTGGCCCTGGTTGGAGCTCAACTTTCGGCCTGTTTTAAAATGCTTGAGCATTGGTCCTTATCCGATCTTAGCTCCATTGCAGCTCGGCCTTTGGCGTCGCACGAATGCGCCCGCAGGAAAGCTCCAGATCTCTTTAACACTATGGCTTCAGTCTTTATCGGCCTGTACCCTCGCTCTGCTCTCTAGCAGCTCGGCCTCGCACTGAAGCGCGCCGCAATCGGCGCTCCAGGCGTTCGGCCGTCAGCCATGCTTACACTTGGCTTTCGAACTTAGCTGTATGCTTACCTGCAGCTCTTCCTCTGGCCTCGCATTGGGAGGCGTCGAAATCAAGTCTTCGGTGTTACATGGAGCTCGGAGTTGGGCCTCACTTTTTGATATAAATCGGTTTTATTGGGTCGATATTGGTTAATGACGGAGCTCAATTTTCTTTGGACTGTCGACAAGACGTTTCCCTGATCATAGAGAAATATAGTAAGACAAGAGTGCTCACTCCATACATCAGTTCAGACTATTAATTTCAGTGTCTACATCTAGCATCGAGTAGCGGAACTATCAGTACTGCTACTTGACAATAGATGTAGCACCGTCCGGAAAGTCTTATCTCAACAGCATAAGACTTTCCGGTCGGTGCTACATCTATTGTCAAGTAGCAGTACTGATAGTTCCACTACTCGATGCTAGATGCTAATAGTCTTTTTGGTACTAAAACTGATGTATGGAGTGAACACTCTATGTATTTTTTTCTATATGCCCTGATACAGCCAAACCGCAATTTTTAACTTAGCACAAAAGATAAGGGCCTCGCTAAGATCTTCCGGCCAGAGCCTCGCCAAGATTAAGACCGCTTCTGATGCCGCGCAATACCGCTTATCCACAGTTTATATGATATCAATTTTTTTCGTAATATTATTCAATAAATTATCCTTGAAAATAAAAGATGCATTTATTTCATAACTTTCTTACAGCAAAAACATGTTTTTTCGGTAAAATTTTGGTTTGAATTATTTTTTCATTAATCGAAGGTGTTTCAAGGCCACGCCGCCGATTCGCCGCCGCCGCCGACCTATTTTGACCGGCGCGCCGCCGCCGGCTATATGCATATCGGCGCTCATATCTAGTTTAAAACTGCATCACCCCTATCTCTTGCTATAATTAAATAGCAGTCCACTTTGCACGTCGCATAGGTTTTCTTGGAAATCTTCAATTTAAACATAATATTATTTCTTATGAATTCCATATAAAAATATAAAAAAATATTGACCTCACATCGACTCAATAGAATTTTGTTCCTTGACATCCCTTCTTTGGTACTAACAAATTAATTTATTCAAAACCATAAAATTACCACCAGATTACATAAATTATGTAATGCTATCCAAAGAACTAACCGAAAGAAATACATTCCATTGTTTTTCCTTGTTTTATCATTGTTATTTTTACATATTTTAACGGCACATTTCGTAATTGTTGACAACTTCACATTTGAGCGTTTCAAACAAGACTAAACGAAAAAGTAATGCATGATCTGTTTTGACATCACTTTTGGGGGGCCATTTTTGGCGGCTGATTGGGTATCCAGTTCTTTATACTATATCAATGTATTCGAATAATTATTCGAATACGTCGTCAGAAAAAGTCGAATATTCGAATATCTGAAACTTTCGAATATTTGCAAGTCCTACTCGTGGGCACGTGTTTTTATGAAATGTTTACAGTTAAATAGTGTAAAAAAATATATATTTTTATATTAAGTCCAGAGAGAAAAATGGGAACTACGTTTAAAATAAATAAATAAATATTATAGGACAATCTTACACAAATCGACCTCGTCCCACGGTTAGCTCAATAAATGGAGATGAATGATGATGATGATAATGGATGGAAATGGGGTTTGTATGGAGAAACGGTCGTCCACTTTCCCTTAATCAGTTTTGTCAATGGGAGCCTATTCTTAACTTTTATATCAGGTCAGAAATTTTTGGAGCTCCCCTCGTATCTACCCACAGGGCCTCTTGCGTTGCCTATTACCTAAAATACTTTGCTTGAGTTAAGTCAATAATTTATTATTTATTAAAAAATTGTCTTGTTTTAAGCGTCAAGTCAGGTGCCGCCATTTTCAACATACCAGACCAAGATGTCTTCTGACAGATACCAGGTAGGTACCTATAAGTACTAGAGATGGGCCGGATATCGGTATTCAGCATATTCGGTAAGGTTTCCAATGTTCGTATTCGGCCGAATTATTTGGTTAATGCGCCGAATATTCGGCAAATAGTTTTTATTATATTTACGTCACCCTAGGCCCATAAGTGGGATTTTCTCCTCGCGTAGCGGCCTGGCCAAGGCAAGACGTAAAACTTTAGTTAGACAAACCACGGGCGGTAATTCGTAAAACCCTGGGGTTTTATATCGCAGATTTATCACAAACACCTGCGATCTGGAGCATTCACGAAAGTACAAATGGCGGACTTAATGTACCTACATATAGTACCTACCAGTCAACCATTGTAGTTGTACATATGTAAATCGGATGACAATGCAAAATTATGATGAGGATCCGGATCCGCGGATAATCCCATACATTTCGGATCCGTCGTGCAAACCCTACATGGAGCAGATCTGATGGTGCAAATTTTAATAAAGACTCAGTTCTAACAAAATTGTGATCATGTAAAAAAGTGAAAAAGAAATAAAATAACATATAAAAATGACGTCTTACTAGTTTTGGCACTGAATCCTAAATATAAAAATAAATATGTAAAATAAAAATATGTATGTGTACCTATGTATGTGTGTATAATATTAAATTGGATAATAACTGATAATAAACAAACAGATATAAAATGTGTCTATTATGTGTTTCAGGAATTTAGTCCACCTGTTGAAGAACCCGCATTTACCGTATTTAACGGACATGGCCAATACGTCAACAATGCCAGCGGCTACAGGCTACTAAACTCGAGCAATATTCTGGGAAATGATATGATACCCACTGCTAATGCACAAGGAAATGACATGGCTTTAACTAACATGAATAATATACACGGAAATAACATGATCCCTAATACACACGCCAAAGTGGACACTCGCATGGCAAATCCAAACCTGAAAGCTACGGTACTACCAGGAGCAAATAATGTCACACCGGGATCATACATATTTTCGGCAAGAATTCCGCCAGGAACAAAAGTAAAACGATCGGTCTCCGAGCACAATCGTGGTAAGGCCGACTCTGACGAACTCTCGCCTAAACGTGAAAAGGTGATGACACCCGAATATCTTGGCTGTGATGCATCGCCTGCATATACTCATTCAAATAACCAGTTCCATACTCCAAACATGCAATTACAGAACCCCGAAGCCCCAACATCAGGAGAAGAAAGGGTAGTCCAAACATTAATCAATGACATCTTGGCTGATCCATACTCCAAGAGTATTTTCGACGCAGTATTCAGTAATGTGTATGAAGCAGAAGCCTGGCATGAAAATATTAATTCATCTGTGACTGCTGACCTTAATAACATTAATCAAAATAATTTAGACCAGGATATTGGCTATAGTATTCATAATGATGAAGTATCAATTAATGACAATTATAACTTAAGTGAAAATATCGCCCATAATTTTATACCTAACAATATTGGCCACAACCTACATATGAATAATGGTGATTATCAACAGAATGTTGCAGAAATTGCTGCAGACTTAAAACGCGGGCTTAATGTAAGCGAATAATAAGTGTTTTGATTCCTAAACAATCTGACATTTTCTGAAAAATAAATGTATATATTCCGTAAATCCATACTTTATTTATATGGCAATTTCGTAACGAACATTGTAATTGTACCTCCCTAATCTACCTATATGTGTCCTGTGTGTAGTGTGTACTAATTACTTTGTATGTAGCCTGGGGACCATAGCGTCCATAGCCCAAGCCCTCTCGCGCATAGGAGGAGGCCACCTAGAACAGCAGTTTTCCGTTCCACCTGATATTAATCAGGTCACCATTACCAAAATACTTAAAAATCACTACATCTTATAAAACAAAGTCCCCCGCCACGTCTGTCTGTTTGTGTATTTGTGTGTTTGTATGTTCGCGATAAACTCAAAAACTACTGAACGGATTTTCATACGATTTTCACCTATCAATAGAGCGATTCGTGAGGGAGGTTTAGGTGTATAATTTGTTAACCCGTGCGAAGCCGGGGCGGGTCGCTAGTTATGAATAAATCTACTTCCTTAGATAATCGACATTCCTAATTCCCAGTTGAGTTTAAGTGTAAAATTATCAAACATTGACATCTGAAAAAGTGTATCAAGATATAATTAATGTACTTAGTTCCAAAAATGTTTACATTTTTCCCACAGCGTGTGATGGCGTTGCTTATAATGCGCTTATAACTATTTCTCATCGCTTTACATTTGACGCACGATGTGTACATAATGATCGCTCTGATGGTAAGGAGTGCCACCTGACTCGCACTTTCTGAAGGTATTTTTTGAAATATGTATCACTACATACTATAAAACAAAGTCGCTTCTCGCTTTGCGGTTTTTTTAATAGATAGAGTGATTCAAAAGGAAGGTTTATGTATAACTAGCGACCCGCCCCGGCTTCGCACGGGTTAACAAATTATACATAAACCTTCCTCTTGAATCACTCTATCTATTTAAAAAAAACCGGATCATAATCCGTTGCGTAGTTTTAAAGATCTAAGCATACATACAGACAGACAGACAGCGGGAAGCGACTTTGTTTTATACTATGTAGTGATTTGTTAACCCGTGCGAAGCCGGGGCGGGTCGCTGGTATTGTATAAATTGAGATCCCACCGCGAATTTTCGATGTTCGCGACGTCGCGGTAGGCTTCTTAAATAAATTTATTCAATTATTTCTAAAAAGTAAAATTATTTCTGTATATTGATAATTTTTTACAAAAATATATCGTTTTTTGGGCAATTTATTTGAAGTTGTATATCTTTATTTCACAACTTTTTTGATTTGGAAAATTTAATGCTTTTTTTACTCAGAATCAGAAGCCCTTCCAAATCAAATATGTATGTAAGAGAATAAATTGACCCCAAATGTTCATAATTTGTTCCTTCCAATCTTCCTCAGATTCTGAGTAGAAGTAATATTATATAAATCCCAATAAAAAGAGGGTTAATATAACTTTAAATAAAAGTGATCGACTTTACATGTTCTTATAAATTCAGAAGACTAAATATATCCTGGAAAGTGGTTAAATACATAGGTAAGTTTGTTTGTAGGTGATTTTGAAGGGTAATGATGGAATTCAGTCAATTTTATACCCATTGATTGAGTAGAAATAGTAACTAAATTATACTATTGTGCCACTCTACACTAGTTACAAGGGAGGGTGTTGTCTGTTGAAATACTTGAAAAAAAATTTTTATTTTTCATTGGCATGTAAATAAATATATTTATTTTGATTTTATACATATATGATTATTTGATTATTTACATAGAACCCTTATGAAAAAATATAGTTCTGACTTAACTTATTTCATAAAATATTTTTAATTTGCCTATTTGTTCATTATTTTATCAAATACACTGGGGTCTAAGCCTTCCAGTGTTAATTTCAGTTTAACAGCCTGTAGAGGCACTCCCACCTGTACCATTTTTACAAACCTCATGTACTCAGGAGTTACAGCAGTTTCCTCCGAGGCAGTCTCATTTGCCGCTGTGGTATCATCACCATCAGATGTTTCTGGGTTTGTATTGTGTGATGTCTCTTTACTATCTACTGGTATACTATCTGGTTTACCTGCATTTGCATCGGGAGGTTCAGGGTCCTCAGTCTTACTTTGTGATTGAATGTTTACTTCTGGAATTGATGATAGCTGTAAATATAAGTTGCTGCTAAGAGGCAATAGAAGTAAACATATTGGAAAATTGATTTGAAAAACAGCACAATATGCATTTAACTTTTAAGAAAGTATGTAAATATGTGTTGTATATTCTTTAAATCTATTTTAATTTGAAACAAAATAGGCCCCATTCTTTAAATTAATATTGAAAAGTTGTCAAACAATAAGTAAAAATTGTTGTTTTTAATTTTGAAACCCAAAGTCCACCTTGCTAATCCAGACAAACAAAAAACTGGTCGGTAAAGGATTACAAAGTTATCCGGATTACTGTCTGCAATTTGTTTGTAGTAGAAAAAATCATGTAATTATTGATGAAAGATTTATGTATATCTTAACATATTACTGTAATTGAACAAAGAAAATAAATTACTATCTGTAAACATTTCTGTTGAGTACTCTTGAGCTTCAAATTTTTGCACTTAATTGTGATGGCACTCTTAGTCAAGGAGGAAACAAAAAATCGTACTACAAAAATCGTCATATTAAGGCAGTGCACCCGGGCCGAGACCGTCCGAATTACAATTACCGGATTAGAGAGGGTCCGGATTAGCGAGTCTCCACTGTATGATCAGTTAAGACAAATACTTAGTGTAACTTTTACCTTAGCTTCCAACAAGACCATGGTAGCATTAACTTTTTCAAGTTTCCGTTCAAAATGCATTAGTTTTTCTTCACAGTCCTTCGTAAACTTATTCAAAAACTGTACAGTAGTTACGAGAAAATGGTTAACAAACGCCAAAGTTCTCTTCTGCTGCAACCCAGCTATCTAGTAAAAAATTAATTATTGTAAATTTCCAGTTATGTCAGGCAAATTCAGGATTTTGATTTTGATAGAATGAAATCCACCCACTTTAGATAAATCCACACTATTTACTTCGTGACTGACGGCCGACCCTTGTAAACTCATAATTTTGATTGAATAAAGAAACCTCAAAGAAACAGCTAAATAATAAATGTTACCAAAGCAATTTTTATTAAGATACTTCAACACTTTCAAGCTTTTCAATGTATATAATATAAGTTACTCTATGTTTTCAATTAAATTATTAATGGAAAACCTAAAATGTCGCAAAGTCCAATAGTAAATTCAGTAAATTGTCAAAAATCAAAAATGTCAAACCAAATTGGCATAACACATTACGGCACCGTTTAAGGTCACGTTCGCTCGCTCTCACTTATGGGTACGGCGCAAGTACGGCGCACCAAAGTCGCGGTTCGGTGCGGTAGTGTGTAAAGACTTAAAGCTATATGACATGGACTCGATTCTCTTTAATATAGCAACACCAATGTTGTTGACATTTGACGTATTTGACAAATTGGCATGCATTGCAGTATTTGCAGTCGATTTGCTATAGAAATACTACCATCTATGCTATAGATGCATAAAAATTATTCTTGAATAACTTGAATGAATTCTCTATCAACAATAAAATTATTGACGCTTATTTCTAGAAAATGAACTAAGAAACTCTAGACTAATATTATTAATGATATATATATTGCGACAAAATGGCAGGAGAAGTTGTAGTGGATGCATTACCTTACATTGACCAAGGATACGATGACCCAGGAGTTCGAGAAGCGGTACGTAGGAAAGAAAACCTAACCGGTGATTTCTAATGTCAGAAATGTATTAAGATGGCATATTGAATAAGTTTTCTATCCCTTGGAACTGATGATAAATAATTAAATATACGTTTTGTCTACTTCGGTCACTCAAATTTTGTGGTTAGTCTCATGGGGAAATTTTGTTTAGTACTTAACACATTTTTGACATTGAGGTTCACAACCCCAAAATCACCCAGTATCATGAATCTAGTATAAAACTGGATTGGGCATGAGTAGTGGGGATAACTGAATAGTCTAATGGGATAGTCTAGTAGCAGCAAAAGCGCTATTATTGTTTTTCCTTGTCACAGTCTCACATATTTTTTGATCCCCACCATTGATTTAGTATGGATTATGGTGGGCAACAAATAAATTCGACCAATCATAGTGTCGCATGTAGTAGTATGTTTTGTCCCTCACGGGCGCACGCGTAAACCACTTCTATAGGATGCTACCTCCTATGTCCAGTATAGTAAGTAGTAGTGACACTAGTTTGTTTTTTAAATATTATTAAAATGGCCCTTATCTTTTTCAGGCACTTTCTATGGTAGAAGAAGAATGCCGTCGCTACAGGCCAACTAAAAACTACCTTGAAAATGCAGGGCCAGAACCAAGCACAGCATTTGAAACTGCAGCTCTACAGAGAGAGATGGAAAGAGTACAACAGCGGCTCCCTATGGAACCCTTATCCATGAAAAGGTTCCACTTTCATATTATATTGAGTCTGTGCAGAAAGAGAAGAGTCATAGAATGTATGGGCTCCCTTACTTTCCACAAACTCTTCTACACGCACAGACTCTAACAGTGGAAGTAATTAACAATGATCGGAATAGGTAGTGCCATTTGGGATCAATGACCTCAAACATTGTACTGAACATGGATAAGACTCGGGATTCCAAGACTCTTATTTTTTCACGGAAATATTTCTTGGCATGTCTTTAATAGGCTACATGACTAATTTTCATTTATGGTAACCTTAGAGAATATAAGCAAACGGAGTGGTCATTAACAGGCGTTCCCCTCTGTCGAAAATAGGCGGCCAATGGTCCACCACATGTCAACCACATGTATGGACTGACGTTTATCTGACATGGCTATTTTGACGTTACGTATACATTTGATGTGCCCCTCCCCCGCAAAAAAACGGCAGACTATTTTGTACCGAAAATTATAGACATGGCGTCTCCGTCTCGTTATATCCTCTAAGATGGTAATAATCGATCGGGTTTGTTTTTAGGATCAAATGTCTATATGGGACCCATTGCATTAAAGCAACACAAAAGTCAGGAATTATTGTTTCAGTCGCACTTTACTCGCGAAACGCCCCTCACAAAATGATAAGTGAACGTGACGTCAAAGTCATTGTCCCTATTGAAGTAGGTAATATGAAAACCCGGGATGAAAAGGTATATCCATACTAAGCTTACGCACCGAAGACCCGTGAAATGGCACTACCAATTCCGATCACTGGTAATTAAAGTGCGAAGTTTGGTTTTTATATATGACTGAATGACTGACCCTTTTATTATTTATTATTTTATTTGATACACTAGCAGCTCTTGGAGCTGCGGTTTTGTGGTTTTACTTACAAATTTTAAATACACAAAGGATTAGCCGTTCATACAATGGTTCCTTTTATAATTTATTGCTGTTTTCCACTGCAACCACATGATAAAGCAGAGAGATGAGATTGTATGCAGCTGCTATTGGTATCGGAATATCATGCAACTGCATACAATAGACTAGTAATTTGACTTGGCTAAAAATGCTTCTCTTATAGGTATGAGCTACCTCCGCCGCCCGCAGGCCGCCTCGGTGAGCCGGCGGCTTGGGCCGAGTCCGTGGACAACTCGCACGCCCAGCTCTCCCACCAGGCCACCCGAGTGCTGAATCTTGAATTACAACTGCACTATGGGGCCGAGTCCTGGCGCTCCTATCTCAATACACTCCAAGCACTTGTCACTAGTGCGCAGAATGTGCATACTAATTTAAGGTAAAAAGAGTAGTTGTAGCAAAAACTTTATAGTTGGTACCTATAAGCTTTTATACAAGCAAGCGTGTATGAGGAATGTTATGAAAGTAACGGAAGCGGAAATAGGCGTGATTATATGTATGTATGTACAAGCTTTTAAGGCCGTGCATCGAAAAATAACAGGATCTTAGAAAGGTGGCAGTGGCTAGCCCCGGAAACAAACAGTAGTGATTTTCGGATATATGTTTCTTGACTATATGATAAGAGATTTCGTAGTAGTCGAAACACGAATGCTTAAAATTTTCTCGATAGAAAATAAATCCAAACTTACATGTTCATTTTTCGGTTTTAGCTTCGTGCAACTAGAAAACACATCCATATCCAGCACAATCCACCTTACAGCAAAGGTTTTCATCTCGTCTTAACTTTCAAAGAACTAAATATTAACTTATTATCCTTTACCGATGGATTTATTATCGATTTTTGATTTTATGAATTCAACAGCAAACGCCCATTTTACGCAGTTCGGTTTCTCTTTCTGTCATGCGTCAAAGTCATAAATGCATCCTTTATGCCAGTAATGTTAGATGGCCGTCGTGCCTCAAAGAGGTAAGACCTATGTCACTTCGCGCAGCGCTCCGAATTACGTAAAATTTTAATATCCAATAAACGTTGAGTCGTAACTCCATTGAGTAGTAACGGAATCGGAGGTAAACCTATGATGGTGCCTTCTTACAGGCCTATACGTTACGCATGTGTGCGTGTTTGCTTAGCTACGTCATGCTACGTCGAAATCTATACTCTTTGTCAGTTACAACGGGTTAGGAAATTTCGACAGATATTAAAATGTATCGGTAGCTGTTTGGTATTTAGCCATCAGAATCTAACCGTAACTTTTTGCTTTATTTTTGTTTGAAAATAAAATATCTATAAGAATATATTTTTTTAGCTTTTTTTCTATTGTAATGATGAAAATAAATCTAGTATGTTTCATGCTCAAATAATTTAAAATAATTGAATAAATATTGAAAACTAATTGATATTATTCGTTTTAATTATTATATTATTAAGTTTGTTTGAATAAAATATTTTATTTCAATAATACGAAAAGTTATTATATTTAAGTACCACTAAAAAAGGTCCCTACTTACAAAAACTCACTTGCACGGGCCGGGGTTCGAACCCGTGACCTCCGGTTTGAAAGTCGCACGCCACTACAATTTCACATAAGTAATTTACAATGACATGATACCGTGGAAAAAGTGAATATTACAATGTACTGTGTTACTATCATTTTATAGTTTATTTTGGCTTGACAAGGAGGAATGAGAAAAACGTGCAGAGCGAGAGGATTAAATCTCTCTGTCCCTTTCTTAAAGTAGCCAATCCTAATTATGACATCTGTTTTGATATTAATTCTTTGAACATAATTTGTCGATGTTCTTTTTTATATCATCGAGAAAGATTTTTATTTAAAAAATGTGTTGAATTTATATGTTTTATTTATGTTTTTTTGGCATAAATTTCATTACTTTTGACAAATTTTGATTGTGATGACAAACGATTTGATGTGATGTGTGAAACGAACCATGTGATCAACGATTTATCTAATAAAACTTCATTTAGTCGAAAAAAATAGTTGTCTACTACCGGGTGGAAAAAAATTATGGGCCCTGGAGGGAAAGTGCCTTAAAACCTTAAGTTTGCTCATTTTACTTAAATGAAACATTATTGTTTTTTAAAGAAACAACTGCATTCAAAGATTTTTGAAGTGAAAACTTCTTTAGCGGCGCTAGGCACTTTTTGAGGTGGGGAAAAAATGATAAACTCGAGACAGCGTAAGGCGATCATGTGACCGTAAGGTTTAGATGGCATTTAAATCAATAAAGAAAAACTCAATGACATTACATGAAAAAGGTTATAATCTTGTACGGGCTGAAATACGAGGATCTCACAGTATTATAACTTTATATCACTCAAATATAATTCAATAAAGCTACATCTTGATGAAATCGCTAATAAAAGTGAACTCTAGTACTGGTGAATAAAACTCAAAATATCATGACCAAATATATTTAGATGCGAGGTCTGCAAGGTAACTTTACAATTTCTATTCGAATTTTAAACAATTAACGCTATAAATTTGAATTTAGAATTTTAAACAAGCTCACTGACCAGCAATTTCGGAACCAAAAGTTTTCAATAGAAAGGAGGATGGGTCAATTATACATAGTGCTGCAGACATTTTGGACTAGTCATTGAGTTTTCACTTCTGTCGGCACTCCCGGAATGCAACACGTTGTTTTTTTTTAATTCGCTTAGTCGCGCCCGGGAATCGAACCTACTTTTTCCACACTGTATAAAATAACACAAATGCTTTTCTTCTGGTAACTTAAATGTTCTATCTATCTTGGTGATATGTCAATGCAATCAAATAATCTGAAAAAATAATAATAACCCAATTTATGAATTCCGTTCCTTCAGAAAAATGCGAAATGTACGTACAATTTTTAGGGATATCGTACTTTTCCTAGAGACAAATTTAGTTGGCTAAGAGACATTTTCACTGATCCAAATCTGTACTAAAAATCTAACATAATATGATAAGGACTTAATCGTTTTAAGCTCAAGACTGAGTTTTCCTAAAGCTTTTTCTAAAAATTATGTCTTTATTTACGTTAGGAGTGCACTGCAGCATGTCAAATGTATGCCAAAATGTCAAGGGAGAGAACAATAAATTTAAGTTTCAATTCCACTTCCACTCATCAGCAAAGTGATATAAGTATATCAGCAGTTTAAAGTTATTTTAGATTACAAAATTAGCGCATCAAAAAAATCAAAGTGCATAGAAAAAAAGTCTCCTGAGTCATAATAAAATTGATGTCTCTTGGGTCACCAGAAAAGTCACCAGGGAGAACGATGACCCAAATCACATTTAAAAGAAAATGTAAATTTTGTGTACTACCTACGAACATTTTTCAAAAAACTATGTTTTTATAACATATTAGACCCAGGATAGATCTAATACCTCTTTTCGTACCCCGGATAAAATGGTCGGCGAATAAAAAAGTAACTGAAACATTACGTTATTAGGTTCACGATGCCGCGTTGTGCCCTTGCCTTCGTTGCGATATGTTTGGTAAGTCAGGAGACTTAAAAAATGAGCCATGATTTTGGGACATATTAACAAATATTTTTTTGAATAGGTATATATAAATTTTAGCGGACTTTAATAATTTACCAGTTAAATTAGATGTAAATACCTTTTTAGTTAATCGTTAATATGATATATTAGTAGCAGTAAAACACTTTATTGTACAAAAAGACACATAAAACATGAAGAAACACACATCCTTCGTAGTAAAAACCAAAACCGATACGCGATTGGGATACGCTCTTTTTGTATGGGATACAAAAAAAAAATCTCCTGGGTCACCAAGAAAAATCGACATATTAAAATAAATCAGTTCGCTTTTAAGTTCCAGTCAGATTGACTTTTTGGTTATTTGAGATAAATTACAATAACGCTTAGATTTGAAAAACATGATTTTCTATTTTGTTGCGATCGACCCGGGTAATAAAAATACGGCGAATTTGAACTTTTGTTTGTTGTCGTTGTAAAATGTATTAAAAAATAATGTAGGCACCCCTGACAATTGAAATTCAAAATTATCCAGAAAAAGCGGTCAAGTGCGAGTCGGACTCGCCCATGAAGGGTTCCGTATTTAGGGGATTTATGACGTATTAAAAAACAACTACTTACTAGATCTTGTTCAAACCAATTTTAGGTGGAAGTTTGCATGGTAATGTACATCATATATTTTTTTTTAGTTTTATCATTCTCTTATTTTAGAAGTTACAGGGGGGGGGGAGACACACATTTTACCACTTTGGAAGTGTCTCTCGCGCAAACTATTCAGTTTAGAAAAAAATGATGTTAGAAACCTCAATATCATTTTTGAAGACCTATCCATAGATACCCCACACGTATGTGTTTGATGAAAAAACATTTTTTGAGTTTCAGTTCTAAGTATGGGGAACCCCCAAAAAAAATTTTTTTTTCTATTTTTGTGTGAAAATCTTAATGCGGTTCACAGAATACATCTACTTACCAAGTTTCAACAGTATAGTTCTTATAGTTTCGGAAAAAAGTGGCTGTGACATACGGACGGACAGACGGACAGACAGACATGACGAATCTATAAGGGTTCCGTTTTTTGCCATTTGGCTACGGAACCCTAAAAATGAGTGTTTCAAAAAGGCACCCTGTATTCCTTACATACCTAAATAATCTCTTATTCAATAAAACATATGATTACTAAACACTGTGATTTATTTCAAATAAATGCAAATCGATCGGATAAAAGATATTAATACCTACCTATACAACAATGAATACGAGTACAGTCAGCTGCAATAATATGTTACACACCGAAGGCCGTTTTGCGGTAGATCATGTTAGATCTTATTTGTAGAGCCATAAGAGCGTGTCACATATTTTTGCGGCCGTCGAAGAGTAACATATTATTGCAGGTGACTGTACCTATGAAAAATTCGAGGGTTAAAAAGCATTTCAACCAAAGCATTTATAATAATAACGACTATGGACGCCTGCAACCCCAGGGGTATTGTAACCCCATAACAATAAGGTTGAAATTTGCATTTAGTGACCGCAAAGTCAGGTGAGCGTAATCAAGTAAATCTCTTTTCATCATATTTTATCAAAAATAATCTCTTTTCTGTTCTTGTGCTATTTTCTTATTATCAATACTCTTAACTTATATGCTATATACGCTGCTGCTTCTATGCTGTTAACATCTTCCAAAACAACAATAAATATTCAGGTTTATTAATTAATTATTTTATTGTTTGCTATTATGAACAAGTAACAACGCCATCTGTTTCAATTTTTTCCGAATTTAAGTTTCTGGCCGACCGCAGCGACCGCGTATAATGGTAGTTAACTTCTGTAACGTTAGATGGTGCTAAAAGGTCACACAAACTTCACGTGCGGCGCGAAGCGTTTCCATGTGTGCGTGTTAGCGGGGAGGGAAGAACTAGCGGGCGTGGTTTACGAAGCGCCAGACGCGGCTGCAGTAGGCCCTTAACGCAGACTGTACTTTTCTTTCCACACAGGCAACTAATACTCATCTATAACCCGAAATTAGCATTATTTTTTTCCTTTCTGGATGTTTGAGGAACTTTGAAGTCTTGTGATGAATTGCTTATTTTTTATTTTCTATCTATTTAACTAGATTTTCGTTATAAAATTCACCATGTGCCAACAACCCTATTGTATAAAATGGCCGCCATCTTGAAAATATATTTTTGTACCGATCATAGTGAAAATTGATGTATGATGATTTGAAAAACATTTTAACATAAATCCGTAGTCGAAATTATAAAAAAGCCGTAGCCATCTTGTATTTCCACATTTTTTATTTAATCGCGTAGAAAATTGAATGCCTATATGAATCTACTCTATATAGTTCTTTGGCGAACCGCGAGTTCTACTAGTAAATCTGTGTGTTCCAGAAAGCAGATAGCGGCGGTGAACTGGGAGCGCAAACGGTCGCAGACGGCGAGCGGCACGAGGCTGCGCGCACTTCGCCGGCGCTGGGCGCAGCTCGTGTCGGACAACTACCGCCTCGAGCGGGCGCTGCTGCAGCTAGACATACAGCTACAGAAGGTGCACAAGCATTTTGATAAATAATACTCTTAAAGTAAATAAATGTGTGTAAATATACTGAAACACACCCAATTTGTCAGTAGCGCGAAATTAATATTTTCTATGCGAAAACCTTCGCGCCTACATTTTTTAAATTTACCGCCTTGCTGACAATTTGCTGCCAGAGTATAGATGCCATATTCAAGTGAGAAAACGACCAAGACCTCAAGTGCTGTGGACTGGAATCGCGCCATCAGTGACCTCAGGTGTCACCGCTGACGCCGTTACTAATAAACAGTGACCTCAGGTGTCACCGCTGACGCCGTTACTAATAAACAAGTGATTTTTTCAACAATTTGATTCATAGTTAAATTGGCAGTGTTGTTAATACGCCCACTAAAAATGAAACGATGAACTTCGCAAATTGCGGGCATTTTTCTCTGTCACCCTAATTACACCTTCATTGGAGTAAAAGAGAAAGATCCCCGCAATTTGCGAAAAACAGTTTTCGCGGTAGCCCCTCTGAGTCAACACAGTCTTGCTGGAAGCCACGCATACGCGTATTAACGTAAACATGTATAAATTGTGTTTCATAATAGTGATTGTTCTTTGTTTACAGGCCCAAGGACAGGCGACGGCGGATGACGGTGAACCCGCTGATCTGGACGCGGTGAAAATGTTGCCAGACAAGCTCAATTCAGAGTCGGAAAAAGAAGTGCAAAAGAAAATTGAAGACATGTTTGCGGATTAAATGAAGATACTATTTAATATTACATTTGTATTAACAATAAATGAGTAAACGACAATTTGTTATAATGTTTTTCTTTATATACATATTATTATACTCCTTGCTGCTGAGAAAGGACCACTCGCGTGTGCTTGTGGCTTGTAAGTATATCATGCTTATAAAGAGCTCTCCCAATGTCACCAATAATCGTATCCGATTTGCAATACTTTGCAGTGTTTACTTGATCGATTGAATTAGTCGCTCCTATCCCCTATTAGCCAAAGAGTCTGGGCGTACTTCGCTGCCCTTGGCAGATTGTATTTTGTTTTTCTTCCTTGACTTCTGGGGCGGCGAAACATTGGCCCGGGGCGCCCAATCTCAAAATACGCCCCTGGCCGGAAGCAGCATGAAAAAAGTGCATTCAGGTTTCGAACGCCGGAAGCAAGTCTTTAGCCAGCCTAATGTATGCACTAAATAAGTTTTTGGCAAAAAATTAATTTTTGGTACAAGCTTTTATCGCTGACTGTACTTTTCTTACGACAGACAACTAGGGCATGCTTCCGGGAATTTTGTAGTGTCAAAAGAACCGGTACTGAAGACCCGGAACCGGTACTTCCCGGTTCTCCCGGACCCGTGTTTAAATTACCTTTATATTGCTATTTTGTAGTAAGTAGTCATAATATATATGGCGTTATTCATAAACGGCTACTAACTTAATCAGTTGATGATCGTCGTTATGCCATAGAGAGGGACAAACGGCGATCATCAGCTGATTAACTTAGCAGACGTTTATGAATAACGCCGATAGTATTTTAGCTAGGTGCATTAAGTAGCATTTAAATATGTTGGTTTGAAACGGAGGACACAAATAACCCGACGCGGATGACGGTCAATTGTAAAAAATAGCTATGTCGGCGAAGTCCGAATAATATTTCGTATAGTCAGACCAAAGCTAAGTTGGTAGTGATTTTGATAGCACAGACTGTGCAAGTGTTATTTTAAACGTCAAATTCTATAAATTTTGGCGTTTACTTTAGCAGCGACATAAGCGGTTGCTGAAGTAATAGCGGCTCGGCCACGATATTGAGCAACTTGCGACGGCGGCAGCGATAACCATAGGTTGGGGTGAGACACGGCGATTGGACCTTTCGTTCCCACGTATGGTTGTCGCTGCTGCCGCCGTCGCCAGTCGCTCAATGTCGTGTCCAAAACGTAGGTGTTATACCGCCAATGAGAGTAAGCTTGCTTAAGCAGCCGACAGAAAGGTTGGGAGAGCTAGACCGCACCAATCACATGGATACTAAGACCGGCATAATTAATCGGGACGGTAGCTTGGGTCCAACTGGAGGATGTGAATGTAACGTTCTGGATTTTGTTGAAGTGTCTCTTAAAATTTGGTCAATATTTGTATTCAATGTGGGTAATTTCTAGAGTCGCGGCGGATGATGTTCATAAGTATGGGTAGGAATGGTCAGTCTCAAAATGTAGTCATGGGTTAAATTAGTATTATACCTAGTGATTTCATTTATGGCATTCAATAATACTTATGAGATTGTAATTATTTATATAGAATTTATTCATTCATAAGGATTTTAATAGACTTAAAAAACGAATTTCTTAAAAAATATTATATAATATCCTAAGAACCGGGAATCCCGGTACCGGCCGTGCCCAGAACCGGGAATTGAAATTCTCGGTACCGGAACCGGTACTGCATGCCCTACAAACAACGAATACTCATCGAGACAATTCTAAAAACCCCTAACACAATTAGGTTGCGTTGTTTCATCACAGAGTTCCTATGGCCACCTCCTGTCTCCATCATCAGATCAGTTCGATAGGACCATATTATTGTATTGTCACCAGAACTACATACAGCTACCAATTTTCATGACGCTACGATCCTTGGAAGATGGTTAAATTAGTTACCTTAGATTCCATTACATGTTAGTTACATACAGGTCGAGAGTTCCTATGGCCACCTCCTGTCTCCATCATCAGATCAGTTCGACAGTACCATATTATTGTATTGTCATGAGAACTACATACAGCTGCCAATTTTCATGACGCTACGATCCTTGGAAGATGGTTAAATTAGTTACCTTAGATTCCATTACATAGTTACATACAGTGGCCTATTTTATAAAGCTACAAGTTAGAAGCGGAAGTCTCGTTCTAACACATAGGGTTAGAAAGAGACTTCCGCTTGTAAATTGTAACTTGTAGCCTTATAAAATAGGCCACAGGTCGACCTAATAAAAGCTTGTTAAAAAGCATTAGATTTCTGAACGCATCTTATAATTTGATTCTGAACGCGTCTAATGCCTTTTCGCTCGATTGTCATTTGTCGTCATCTGTCAATTTTATTTGAAAATGGCGGACGATGCATCGAGCAGTAGCGGCTGTACCGGTAATATACCAGATAATTCGATAAATCAAGATGAATTGATTATGAAACAGCAACGAGAGATAGAAAAAGAGGTAAGCTTTTTAAAAAGATTAGTTATAAAGTATTTCATTATTTTGCCCAGTTGCAATTTAGCAATACAAAATATGGTGTACTGTTTGTTTTGCAGATTTCAGAGAGCATTCCCCTAGTCGGAGAACTCGAGCCTTTGTCGTCGCTAGAAAAAGAGTATAATGAAGATCCCGTATATCTATTAAAAGTAAAAGACTTAGCGGCTAAGTACAAATATATACGGAGAACGCGACCGGACGGTAACTGTTTCTTCCGGGCATTTTCATACGCGTATTTAGAACATCTCCTGACGGACAAAGCGGAATATGAAAAATTCCACGAGCTAGCAAAGAATTCGAAGGATACTCTTGTCGCATTAGGTTTCTCACAGTTCACAGTCGAAGATTTTTATGAGACGGTGAGTTGAGATTTTTTTTAGGTTACTTTTTGTTGTTTTGTTTTTCTTTGTTACGATGTCAGACAATAGCATTGGTGTTTTTTTTCGAGGATTTATGTAACGTCTCTTAGTTTGCGCAAGTCAAATCTTACAAGTTAATAATTGATCAAGGAGTTGTGGAAACACATTCAGGAGATTAATTAGCATGTACAGTCATCAAGACTATTAGCTTAGCACCTCTGCATTTAAACTTCTACGCAGGGGGGACCTTTCCTTTGCAGCTGACTGTACATACATGATGAAAATGCTATCAATTACATAAACAATATCTTCAGTAACATAGTTGTCGAATTTGATACTTTAGTAATGTATCTCTGTGCCAATCCTTAGACACTTTAATTTTTAAAGATAAATATTTAAATACTACAACTATAAATATATAACACTTAGGCATAATTTGAAGTGTCATTGTAATTACAACAAAATCAGCCTTTTTTATGATTAAACATACAAACCTCTAAACATTCCCGCACCCAAAACCCAATGATACAAAAACAGATTTATTTTAAGGACATTCTTTGTACTCGCATCAATAATTAAAAAACAAATACCCACAATAATTTTTATATTATTGTTTGGAACTGTCACTTGAATTTATATACTTGGTGCACTTTACTTATACATAAATTCTAAATTCTTGATTATTTTCTCCATTTTCTAGTTTATGGAAGTGGTCCAACGAGTGGGTGAACAAGCTGGAGGTGCCCCTGAAGAGCTTGAAAAAGCCCGCACGGAGCTGCATGACAAGTTCAATAAACAGGGCTACTCGGACTACATTGTGGTGTACCTTCGCCTTGTGACATCTGGGGCGCTGCAAACACAACAAGACTTTTATCAAAATTTTATTGAGGGACCCCGGACAGTCACTGAGTTTTGTAGACAAGTAAGTAGATTGTATTAACACATTCACTGTCAGACAAAAAATATATAAAACAACCCAGCGGGTTGTCCGGCTGCACCTGAGCAAAGTTCACGAGCGCCCATCAGGTGGGTTCCTGGCAGTGAATGTGTTAAAGTTATGGCAAAGCATAGCACTAGCAAAAAATTAGATGAACAAAAAAGTAGACAATGTTTTATTAAGATACTCAATCTTTAGCCAATGTTTTCAAACAGCTTACCAGATTTTTGGTACAAATATTTGATGAGTTTTTAAATTATGTTTGGTATTCGCTCCTGCAAAGCACCTGGTAGGGGAAGCCGAAACGATCGCAGCGCTTGATGTGGCCAATACTGACAAGTTTGGTAACTTTGTTTCTGTCAATTCCCATACTTCTCAGTTATTTTAGCTTTATAATCACACGATAAAAATGGGGCACGATAGCTATTGTGTGGTAAACTGCAATAATACTGGACGAAACAGTAATATTAAATTTTATATATTTTTAACGCCGAGCTAGATATTAGCCTTTTATATCATATAGTACTATTCCAGGCTTAACAACGTAATGGCTAAACATTTTATCTAGTCTATGTTAACACAGAGTTTTTCTTGTATGTTAATAAAATAGTATGGCTAATACAGTGTACAACGTGAATGTAATATTATAGTTATTGAAAGCCCGTCAAAAGCACACTTTTGGCTCGTAGGGTTATCTGTCGTCTGTCACAAGTGTCACAACAGACATTGTGCCTAAAGCGGGAGAACATACATTTTTAACACAAAATATGTTGATTAAAACCTGTGAAAAAGGTCAAAGTTTTTATAATTGCAAGCATCGTACGTATCCCCAGGATGAGGACCATGTTGCGAACGCTAGACGGCGCTGCCATCGTGCACGGTCCCAATAAATTAAATTTTCTTATGTCACTCTCTCTCTCTCTCTTTAGCCCTTTTCTACCCTTCGGGTGTAGGCCTCCTTCATTCTTTTCCATTCGTCACGGTTCTGTGCAACCTGGAGCCATCTCATCCCCGCAGCCCTTTTGATGTCGTCTTCCCAACGCATATTGGGTCTACTTGGAGGACGTTCTTCCCCCCATGGTCGCCACTCGAGTATTCTTTTACTCCACGAGTCGGTCTTTCGTGCCATATGACCAGCCCATTCCCACTTCAAACTGGCTACGCGTTTTACAACATCCGTGACCTTGCTCTGCTGTCTCAGCCACTCATTCGTTTTACGGTCTCTCAATGTGATCCCCACCAGTTTTCTCTCTAGCGCCCGCTGGACAACGCTTAGTTTACGTAATATGCCTTTGGTGAAAACCCAGGTTTCAGCTCCATAAGTGAGAACAGGCAGGATACATTGATCAAATATGCGTGCTTTTTGTTCGGCCTTAAGTTTCATTTTGAAGGCAAACTCGATATTGGAATAGGCTGCCCAGGCTAGCCGTACGCGTCTGTTGATTTCATTGGTTTGGTTATTCTTTCCAGTCACTATCTCTTGTCCCAAATACACGTATTTATCGACCGTTTCGATGGCGGTATGGTTAACTGTGATATTCGCCTTGACATCTGTATTTGTCATAACTTTTGTCTTGTCTAGATTCACTCTAGTGGCCTGAAAGTCAAACCACTTGGACATGTAAGCAGTATTATATGCGGAAAAAGCAGTATTATATGCGGAAATTTTAATTTCAGATATAAAATATTATTAAATGTCCATGATAGAATCCTTGGTATGCATGCTTGGACTATCTATGCTAATGTTATAACTTTAAATTAAGTTAACACATTGAAGCCATACCTAATCATTTTTAATTAATTGCACCTTGAAATACAACCTCAAGTTTCACTACTTTCTGTTATGATTAAAAAAAAATCGCCAACACAGCCTTATTTGCCGAAATATTCGTGATACCTAACTGTTTTACGGCTAACAGTTCAAAATGAATTCAAATATCAATTATTTGCCACTTATGCCAATCATACTCAATAAAAATAAAACACATGATTGAAATGCTGTAGTTGATTGCTTAAATATTTGTTTGATACGGGTATATCGCAATTCACAAACGAAAGTGACATAGCCAGGCGTGGCTCACTCCGCGATTTCGTCGCTTTGCTACAGGTAGCTAAAAGTACATCCGTTCCACCCCAATTTTGGGGAAAGCCATAAGCCGCGCGTGGCGCTGTCGCCACCTAGCGGCCATATCTGTGCTGATCGTAACAGACGCGTTTTGTTAGAGAGTGAGTCTTCTGTACCTAGTATTATTATTTATTCTGTGACATAGCCAAACAACTAATTCAAATGTAGACATGAGACCTTAGTCCCCAGCAATAGCACATTATACAGTTTGCTGATTTATTTAATTTTTGACAATGCTAGTGCCACGACATGATTTACTGTCACCGTGCTGCAGCTGTTTTAAATGCACAATTCCTCTTTAGTTTAGTATGTATATTGGGTAGTTTATGTGTTGATACATCTGTGGCATGCCCTACTTGCAGGAGGTAGAGCCGATGTACAAGGAGTCGGACCACATCCACATCATCGCCCTGAGCGCCGCGCTGAACGCCGGCGTGCGCGTCAAGTACATGGACCGTGGCACCAACAGCCAGGTAGATCAAATTCTTTTAATTTATTTAATTCTTTCAAGTTTGCCCTCTGTAAGCGAGTCGGTCGTGAACTCTGCCAGTTGCTTATATTGTATGTATAAGACATAAGACGGCAACATTTCTACGGAAAGTGACGCTGTGCTCAACATGCGGCGTCAACCGAAGGCCAAAATTTGAATTGGTACTCCAGCGAGAAAATTGTTCTAGAGTAAGTGAATGGTGTCCGGCAGGCACACCACAGTAAGAGACATTCTATAACTTAATCAATGTATATCTCACAAACCAAATATCTAAGTCTGTATTTACAAGTGTCTCTTATACGGATTAAAGGCTTATTTAATTAAAAAATGAATTAAGTGAATGGTGTAGAGTAGGCAGTTTTGGCATTGATATAAGCTGGTAATTTTTCTCTCATCTCATCTGTTACCATTTCAACCATTTGTGTATAATGGCTCCTCTACACGATGGGCCAGCGCCGGCCACTCCAAGGTCGCATTTATGCGTTAGAGGGAGCAAGTGATATTGCTATCTCATTCTGCCGCATGGCTGCGTCCCTTGGAGTGGCCGGCGCTGGCCCATCGTGTAGAGGAGCCATAAAAGATATGCCAGAGTAAAGCACCACGGCCAGTTCAATAGTGTCCGACCAAAACCGGATTTTTTTCGGAGTCCGAAACAAATAAATCTTCGGTTATGCTCTTGTTCCGGCCGAAACATGTTTTTAGAAATCAGAACTTCGCTCGGACACTACCAAAAATAAATAAGCATAAGTTTCGGCAGTTTTTTGTTAAAAACCGAACTTAAAACAAAACCCACTCCTGATTTTTATTGTTATGTTGAACATTAAAAAGACTTAATTTTCATATGTACCTATTTATATTCTTGCTGAGATTTTTATAGCAACAGAAACTACGAGACATGGTTATTCAAGCACAATACGTACATAATTGTGTTTGAATAACCATGTCTCGTACAGTCGCCATCAGATATAATTGATTGTCAAGACGCTAGGATGCGTGTTCACATGTTTTTGAGCACCTCGGCCGCTCCGATATATCTGATGGCGACAGTACGTTAGCGGCGATATTAGTGCCATGTATGTACTTATGTATGAGTGTGTGTGCAGGTGATTGCGCACGACTTCCCCGAGGGTTGCTCGCCGAAGGTGCAGCTGCTGTATCGGCCCGGCCACTACGACATCCTCTACGCGTGATGTGTGCTCCTCAATAAACACCATTCGTTACAACAAACTAATCTTTTATTTACATGTACCTACATGTCCACAGACTCCGCAGTAGTGACTATCAATAACAATAGTTAATTTTATACACCACCAAACACCACTGTGATTGGCGATGTAATGAGAAAAGAAATCATGCTTCAATAAAAAAAATCTTTTCAGAAATTTTTATATCGCCATAGAGAAATATAGTAAGACAAGAGTGCTCACTCCATACATCAGTTTTGGTACCAAAGACTATTAATTTCAGTGTCTACATCTAGCATCGAGTAGCGGAACTATCAGTACTGCTACTTGACAATAGATGTAGCACCGACCCGAAAGTCTTATGCGCAACAACATAGTTTTAAGTTCGGTAGGCACTGAAATTAATAGTCTTTTGGTACCAAAATGCCAAAACTGATGTATGGAATCAGCAATCGGAAAAAGGCGAATAGATGAATCGCTACAAGGAATTAATGGTTTCGAGGTACATAACTAACAAATCCATTTTACCAAGGCAAAAATAAGACAATTAGTTAAAAATTACGAGTCATTTATTATTACTTCAAAGTATTATAAGATAAAAATCAATGGTTACCCTTAAATAAGAGATACCTATTTAATACTAACGGGAATGACATCAATCACTACAATAAGAATATAAAGGATAATAAAATGGTCACTATTTGAATAAAAAATTATCTGCAGAAATACACACCATCTGGCTCTCTTTTTGGTTTCATACCTGCAAAAAAGGCCTTTATATCTTCTTCCTTGACAACTTCCCTTCTATCTTTAAAGCTTTTGAGAAAATCAAGTAACTTATCTCTCATCTTGTTATACTCTGTCAGTGCATTAATCTGCTGAATTCTTCCTAGAGATGATAATGCTTCGAGGCCTTTCTCATACTGAGTAGAAGCAGCACCATCAGTTTTTTCCTTGCCTAAAACTTCATAAGCAGTAACTGTATCTTCAGGGTCTATTAGGAACAAAACAGACAAATCCTTGTACATGGTAATGCATTCATTACAAGTGCACAATTTTTGTCGGAAATGGCTCGGCCAAAACGTAGCGCCTTTGAAAATTTTTCTTTCACCTTGTGGTCTAAGGCAATCACTTTCTCTTAATTTTGGTTTTTTGGCAGAAACATCAAGTGAAGAGTCTTCTGTAGATAATTTTCGCTTATTTTCCTTTGTTTCTTTATCTCCTAAATGGTTATTTGTTACTTGTAAAGTTTCAACATTTGTATTATCAGCACTCACCTGACTTGTGTCAGCATCTTGCTTTTCTTCAGTTTTAACTTCTGTTGGTTCATCGCCATTGACATCACCTGCATTAGACCCCTGAGAAGTATTAGCAGCTTGTTGCTCAGTGACATCAGTAGTACCATCACCTTTATTATTAGTTGTATCTGTGTTTTCTTGGCCTTTAGAACTAACATCAGAGTTTGCATTGTCGCCTAACTTATTATCAGAAATTTCATCAGAAGACGGCTTCTCTTCTTGATTTTCTTTAGCTTGGTTTTCTTCCATCGGGTTTGCAGCACCATCAGCTGGGTCATTCTCCATAGGATTTTCCTCAGATGTTTTAACAGGCTTAGCATGAACTTCATCAGTTTTCTCAGTAGTTGGAATTTCATCATCAGATTTCTCACTGACTGTCAGATTAGGATCCATTTGGTCTTTTGAGTTATTTTCGTCAATAGTATCATGACTGGTATCTGTAACTTCAGTGGGATTATCATCTTTTGTCAATATACCACAGTCATTAGCACTTTCACTTTCAACTTTATCTGTTTTTACATTTGTAACTTCAGTGGGATTATCATCTTTTGTCAATATGCCACAGTCATTAGCACTTTCACTTTCAACTTTATCTGTTTTAACATTTGTAACTTCAGTGGGATTATCATCTTTTGTCAATATGCCAGAGTCATTAGCACTTTCACTTTCAACTTTATCTGTTTTAACATTTACTGCATTCACGTCATTTGTATCTCCATTGCAGCGTTTGGACTCATCACACTCGGTGATACTCACTACATCAACATCACCATTAACAGCATATTTACTATAATCATGAAGAAATTCATTATTATCCATGCAAGCTTTGCAGATCATTTCAGCATATACCTCAGGGGAAGGTACTGTAGCTTCTAAGTGTGAAGAATGAAGCCAGTCTTCACATACTATGCATTGAATCATCTCTTCTTCATCTCCATCCGGATCGGGATAGGGTCGGTGGCAGGTGCAATAGAGACCACTAAAATTCTGGTTGTAAATATTTTCATCATTGAGAGATGTCTTGTTTTCAGTATGTTGACAGGGGTGGTTAAATTTGGGATTCCCACAGTCGCAGCGGAAGTTGCGTTTGGTATAGAGCTCTACAAGGTCATGGTTCTCATGGCATGTCAAACTGCAGGCAAGACACACACCAGCACGCTTGTCTGGGTCATTTTTAGCATCATTGCAGCAAGTCAGGCATGCATAGACAGCTTGGCGTTTTATATATCCCTAAAAAGAACAAATTAAATTAGTTCTGGCTCCATATTCCAACTGACTTTGAACAAATGATAGGTTAGCATCGGTTATATAGTCAGCAGCAATAGTTGATCTTGCTTGACGCGACTTTATTGTTAAGAGAATAAGTGTGTCAAGATCATTTTGAACACCTCGCCTGCTTAGCAAGTTTTGCTGCTGACCGTTCAACATCTTATGCATACAATTGTGCAATAAAATAGATAGCAAACCAAAATATAAGACAAAAAACCGGCCAAGTGCGAGTCGGCCTCGCGCACGGAGGGTTCCGCACCATCAACAAAAAATAGAGCAAAACAAGCAAAAAAACGGTCACCCATCCAAGAACTGACCCCGCCCGACGTTGCTTAACTTCGGTCAAAAATCACGTTTGTTGTATGGGAGCTCCACTTAAATCTTTATTTTATTCCGTTTTTAGTATTTGTTGTTATAGCGGCAACAGAAATACATCATCTGTGAAAATTTCAACTGTCTAGCTATCACAGTTCGTGAGATACAGCCTGGTGACAGACGGACGGACAGCGGAGTCTTAGTAATAGGGTCCCGTTTTTACCCTTTGGGTATGGAACCCTAAAAATGTTAATCACTAACTACTATGACTTTTTATTACAGTAAAACCTTAACTATCCCAACTAATTGGGACCAAAATTGTTTTAGAAATGTTAGTTTTCATAAGTAGATTTAGTACAATTGAAGGGTACATGCAAAGGACATATCTATTCAATTAAGTAACATTTTATTGCTTTTTTAAAGTTAGAAACATTCATTGTAACAATTTAAGGTATTTTAGTGAATAGGGTTTTATAAGCAAGTAAAAAAAGTTTTGTTTACAGCAGTAACAGAAGATCTAAGTAATAGTGCATGAACACCATCACTATGGCATTAAGTTTAACTCTTAATTAAACCATACTTTGTATGAGATCTTTCGACCCGAGGGGACATGTTAAGAAGCAATTGTCAGATCAAAATATCATCGAAAAAAGTGACTAAACATGTTGTTTCCGTATACCCTTAAATTACTTTCATGCTGGTTGCCTTGGTCGGAGTGGTAGAATTTTTAAATTTTGTAGCAGTCCAAGAGTTGTTGGCCATAAGTATTGATTGAAGTTTAGTTTAAGTTACAGATCATCATTGGGCAACAAAGCAAATCTGGTTATACATATTTAAAGCATAATATTATCGAGTATGATTGCGGGCTTCAATACACTATAAAAAATATTCATAACAGCTGTTTATGCTGTTATATATGAATCTGTTCATCATGGTACCACTTTCAGCAAAAATAGGTACATACCAGGGATGTTGCGGATGCCGATTTTTTGACATCCGCGGATGCGGATTTTTAAAGGCTCACATCCGCGGATGCGGATGTCAAGATAAGTACATAAAAACGTCAAATATTACATTTTAGTAATTTTTATTTCAAAAAACTGGCCAAGTGCGAGTCGGACTTGCGTTCCAAGGGTTCCGTACAATAAGTCCCACTCACGCTTGACTGCTAATTTCTAATAGGTTTTTTTTGGCTAATTACTAAATTACCTAGCAGTCTAGCACTTCCGCCGATGCTAAGACGTTCCTGTACCGAACTGTTCCACATCCGCATCCGCATTAAATCCGCATCGATTTTATGCGGATGCGGATGCGGATGTTCAAAATAATGCGGAAGTTCCGCGGTTGCGGATGTTCGCAACATCCCTGGTACATACATTAATTTAAGAGCACACCATATCGGACGACATCTTTTTGCAACTTTAACCAGACATTTTCTTGTCATAACGGATCTCGAGACGTCAAACATTACAATGAACCATTGCCTGTACCTCATCTCAATCTGCATGAAGCCCAGAAAATGATTAGCTTAATTACCTTACTGTATGTACAGTTTTTGTCGTCTGAAGCTCCAAGAACGGCATTAGCGTCTTCTTCGAATTCTTGTTGTTCTTGAAGTACGTCCATCATTGTTACGACTTTTTCGCCCTCGCACTCCGCCATTTCTGTATCCTCACCGTTGGTACCATTAGAAGACATCGTAGCACGTCTAATATGAAAAACGGAACCGAATTATAAGGGCTTAATAAGTGAAATTAAAATAAAAGTCGAAAAGCCGGTTGCAAATGGGCGCCAAGCCGAGACGACATCGACCCAGTGTTGCCAGGGCTCTGGAGTCATAAGTTACGTTTCGTTTCCCTAAAAGTCACGTTTTTGCTGCTTAAGTCACATTTTTATAGTATGGGTTGGTAAATCGATTTTAAAAGATTTTAAGAGAAGAAATTCCGAAAATAATATATTACACAAAAATTCTACTAACCTTATATGATTTTATGTGATCGATTTCATGAATTGTAAGTTCCTTTTTTTATTTCTTGATTTTTTTTTCGTTTTCAACACGAAAAAAAATTACCATAATAAGTTATTATAAAGTCAGTCAAATAACTTTGTCAGTGGAAGAGGGCGCGAAATTAAATTCTCTTTGGGATGATAGACCCTTCGCGCCTAAATTTTTTAAATTCGACGCTTTTTTCTACTTAATGAAATGGCTTGACAGACATAGTTTAGGCCTGTCCAGACGAGGAAAATTTTTCGACGGTCTGATTGAATTGTCCGATTGGGTCGGGACGTGCGGACGCAAACGCCAATTTGGCTCGCCGATTATGACCGATAGTACCGATATAATGGAGTACGGACGCAAGAATACCAATTTGTGACGCTAGTTTTCGCGGTTAGGGGCATTTTTGAATTAACAGCGGTCAAATATCACCATAAAATTTAAATTGATAAAACTGGCCAAATTGGTGTTTGCGTCCGCGCGTCCTGGTTTGATCGGATAGTTTGGTCGGATTGGCGGGGGATGGTCTTCGTCTGGACACGCCTTAATCTACCAAACTTAACCCAGTCATATGAGTCCACAAACTACTAACAAGATACAATTCACAGTCAGTCAGTGCGAGAGATTTTTTTTAAAGTTTACACTGTTTAAGCCCCCTCCAGACTATGTGCGTGAATCGTGGTGTGAAAGCGCGAACGCGAGTGTGGTGTCGATTTCCCTGTCTGCGAATCTTTAATCAAAAGAAAATAAAAAAGTATATGCGTAAATAATTTACCCCCGGCTAAAATTAATGGTTTTAGAGCGCTCAAAAATCTCACAATAACTGATGTAGTACAATGAGTAGTATAGATACAGACTAAAAGAAATGAATCATTACTAATGATTCATTACACAAAAAAAAACTCTTATCAAACTATATAACACCGTCACGTCAAGGTAACAAATCTAATTTTGCCATGACTATGATAAGACCTAGTGATAAACATGATTGTTGATGTATCGTCAAGGGTCAGTGCAAAGTGTCAAATTTAAAGGGCTTAGTAAGCTTGGTTGGGAGCATTCCTAAATAATACGAATTGCAAAACTAAACTTGTCCAAAAATCGACTATCTTCAAAAGTCACAAAAATTGCCCCAAAATCATAAGTCACGCACATGTCACACGAGAAGGCGAAAAGTCACGAAAAATGTGACTTTTGTGACCATCTGGCAACACTGCATCGACCATCGACAAGCTGGGTGTTTTTTTTTAGGTCAGACAGAGTGAAAGATCTTGTTGTATTGCTATACGAATAAAATGGAGTACAGAGTACAGCACTGTACACTTCGAATACTCGACTTTGCAATCTTTGCATCGACAACATCAAATCATTCGATTAATATAGTGCGCAAGCGACATGTAGAAATAGTTATGCCGGCTACACACGTAACTATAAATCGTAGCGATTAATCTGTGCAGTCCGATTTGCGCAGTTTTATCTACCGTGTGTATGACAAATAGTTGTCGATTATCGTAACGATTTGTCATACACACGGTAGATAAAACTGCGCAAATCGGACTGCACAGATTAATCGCTACGATTTATAGTTAACGTGTGTAGCCGTGGTTATATATCAGAAAACCTCCAATCTTCAACAAAGGACACAAACTGTTCTTTTAAATAATGTTTTTGTTTTAAGCTCCCTCCAGACTAAGTGCGTGAATCGCGGGCGAAACCGCGAATGCGAGTGTGGAGTCGATTTCACTGTCTGCGAAAATCGACTCCACACTCGCGTTCGCGGCTTCGCGCCGCGATTCCCGCACGAGTATGGAGGGGGCTTTACGTTTTCGCCTTATCGCAAGAGTACGGCTATGGAGTACGACTCACAAGTGAATTTTAAAAGCCATAACAGACTACCGAACCTCACCGCGACCTTGGTGCACTGCACCCATTAGTGAGAGCGAGAAAGAGGTGTCGGCTCTCACTTATGGGCGTGGCGCAATGTGACCTTGGTGCGGTGCGATACTCTGTTAAGCAGAGATGTGACTTATTTGAAATACTTGTATTTAAAATGCAAATACAAAATGCAAAATACCTATTTTGTATTTTGTATTTAAATACCTTTTGAAGAAAACTATTTTGTATTTTATTTGAAATAGTTTTTGGGACCTATTTTCTATTTTCAAAATACAAAATACTTTATAGTAGGTATTGTAGGTAGGAGTTACAATCTCCTCTGATGTTACAATCCTGGCAACTCTCTCATTCTTTTAACATGGAACTGTTGAATCTGTTTAGTAACGTCGCACATGATCACAAGCGTAACGAGTGGTTAAAAAAGTGGAATCTTGGGTGTTGCGAGGGTTTCAAGGTACGAGAGGAGAACAAACTTTTCTGCCCTGATGAAACACAAACGAGACGTTTTCATCACACTAACGAGAGGCATTATACTAGCTGTAAAACATTACAAATCTAAATTAATGCTTTTAAAAATTGTCCGTTATAAACCATCATCCATCCATCCTTCCGGTTAATATGAGCAAACAACTAGAAATTTGCACTTTAGATAGAGGACTGATTGACACACTGTTTTCAAAGAATAAAGAGAGTCTTTTCAATTCGGATATTCTGAGTAGGTAATACTTTTTAATTCAGACTAGGTATTCACTATTCAGAGTACCTTTTATCGCAAAGTATTTGTATTTTTAAAAAGTATTTTGAAGATACCTATTTCGTATTTTGTATTTTAAATACAAATTCATAAACTATTTTGTATTTTGCATTTTAAATAGTATATCAAAGAAGTATTTGTATTTTGTATTTAAATACTTTTTATAAAGTATTTTTCACATCTCTGCTGTTAAGGCTTTAAGCGTTCAATATTATAGCCATAACACACTACCGCAGCGCACTAAGGTCGCTGTGCGGTGCAGTAGTGTGTTAGGACTATTAGGAACGGATTTAAATTTAAATGGAATTTACCGTGCGGACTTGGTGCGGACGGTTTCAAGAGCTTTTTTAACGCGCGTTGAAAAAGCGCGCGTGCATAAATGAGGACTAAAATAGCGCCGACTTCGGGATTCAAGTTTCAACGTTCAACGCAACGCTTTTTAAGCTCTCGTGCTTATGCCTACTGGAATTTTCCACTAGAGTCTGTGCGAAAAGAGAAGAGTCGTAAAATGTATGGGATCTAATACATTCTACGACTATTTTCTTTTCGCACAGACTCTACTACACGAATGTGTAAATGAGGGGTAAATCATGGTATGGACATGATAGTGTTTAATGAATAATTACAAAACAAAAGCTGTCACCAAGCTGTTTGAATGTCGATAAAACGTCATAATATATGATCTTAATTATTTGCAAAACACAACGTGGGACTACATCTTGTTATATCTAGGAAATCTGAGTGAAATAACATATCCATGAATGTCCACAAGCTTTGGGAGTTCCGAGAGTACATGAACGTTAACGGCATGATGTTCAGCAGCGAACTGATTTCCATGCTGCAAAACTCCCTCACTATGCTGCAGGCAGAGAACCACTTCACACACATGCAGTACTGGGGACAGTTGTACGCCGTAGATGGTGACTACCACATCGCAGTTGGTAAGTCAAACCTGATATTTAATTTTCAAAGGCATTTAAACTCTGGGCTCGGCTAAGAAAGTAGTGTCCAGACGAGCTGGGCAAATCGACCGATTTGATCCGGAATATAATTGGCGCCAATCTCATCTAGCGTCCACAAGTACACAAATTTAATCACCTATTTGGATTCCATAGATACTAACTTCGAAAACTGGCATTTTTGTGTCCGCACCCGCTGATTCGATCGGACAATTTCATCAGATTGGCGAAAAATTGTCTCGTCTGGACTCCACTTGAATGAACAAAATCAGGTTTTTTGACTAAAATAAGAAATGCCATTTCTACCACATGTCGTTTTTTTTATTAGGTATAGCTGGTCAACCAAATCTTGTCAGTAAAAAAAGGCGCGAAATTCAAATTTTCTATGGGACGATATCCCTTCGCGCCTACATTTTTCAAATTTGCCGCCTTTTTCTACTGTCAAGATCTGGTTGACCAAGTATAGTATTGTTTGGGCGTGGATGAAGCTCAAATTAAGTACGAGGAAATAACATTTATTGTGTTATTAACCTAACTCGAGAACTGAAGTTTGTTTTGCTGAAAATTTGGTCGAAATTATGCCTCAAAGATGCCATGGTGTTATTGATAATTCAGCAGACTGGACGTCTTATTAAAAATAAAACAAGAATATGTCATTATTTACTAATTAATTAACATACTCTCATATATGATATTAGTATTTGACATGCTAACTCTTTATTTTTTTTCAAAGTTTTACCGGTCTCGCTCTTATATTATTATGGTCTAACGGTAGGTACATAGTGTATTTACTTACCTAAAATTCTCAAATTTGAGAAGGGGCTTAAACCAGTGTTTACACAAAATTATTCATTTTTCCAAAACCTTACATTTCTTCTTTGTATTGACATGTTGTAAATAATATTTTAGGCATAACCAATGATGCCGTGGCAGATCGCAAATATTTTTACACGACCGACTTTAAGTACTGGGCTTTATTGCCGAAAGCAAAACGACGTCACAAGTTGCTGTCGCTGCTCGCTACTTTTCCATTCCGCGGAGATCCGACTCTTAAAGTTAAAATTTTAGACGAAGCTCTAGAAGAAAACAATCCTGAACGCTGTCAGGTTATTACAGAAGAAAGCAGGATGGCGGGAACTATTGCTAACATTTGCGACGAAGCGGAAATATGCGCGAGAGGGCAGCTCATCAAGCAACCGGATGGAAAAGCCGTCATCAATCCAAACTTTTACGGACTAACTGGTTCCGAAGCTCAACAGTTAAAGTCGTATCTTCATATACGTCCGCCGCAGCAACAGTGGAATTCCAACCTTCTCAGCAGGCAAGACTATAACTATAGTATGGATTTCCTTGACTCCATCGACCAGGATATACCTAATGGCTGTTGGAATTTGAGTTTAGAACAAACAGGAAGCGTTGCGTATCTGAAAAGCTTGTACTGGCCTGGAATGACATATTTCCATAAGGTTCGAACCCCTGACGCCGGTTTTCTATATATAGGCAACGGCCGTAAAAATCTAGATGTACCATTTTTGGTTTAAACAAGTTTGCTTTTTGCAAATTATATTTCAAGTAGGTATACTCGGTCAACCAGATCTTGACAGTAGAAAATGGCGGCAATTTTGAAAAATGCAGGCGCGAAGGGATATCGTCCCATAGAAAATTTTAATTTCGCGCCTTTTTTTACTGACAAGATTTGGTTGACCAGCTATACCTATATGCAGGGACCGAACCCACTTAAGCTTCACACACCTGACTTGATTCAGAGTGACGACAAGGTTGCGTCCTATGCGCAATAAGGTAGGTTGACACGTCTATGACGTCGTTACTTACCTACTGAATTATTAAGTAAGGTGTGTGAAGTGTTTTTAAACCGATTTTTGGAGAATCTATTTTATTTTGTATGTTTGTTACAGCTTAGACCTATTCTAATTGAAGGTAACCTAATTAATACAATTTTGGTGTTTAATGATAATAGAGTTAGTTTTATTTATTTAATTGGAAATGACCCAGCTATACCCTACCTATACGTAATATGTGTAATTTCCTCATAGGTGAATGTGAAAAGCAGTATTGTGTCGCATGGTAGCAAAATTATTTCCAATTACTACGCTCAGGGTTCTATGTTTGAATCCCTCGCTACGCTCAGGATTCAATTATAGAACCCTTCGCTTCATCAGGATTCAATGTACATGTACATACTCCAAGCACGTCGTAAATATATCATTTTCCTCCCTTGTTACACAATCTATTACCTGTAGGCATAGATTTCAACTCTGTGCCTATAAAGTTTAACATTCCTTCACATAATTCAATTCTAGTCGGGTCCGCACAGTTCATAATGTATGAGAGCTCTACATGAATTCACACACCAGAGATTTTTTGATATGTGATAACCTATGTTGCACATACTGTATTAAAAAAAAATCTCCACAAAATATGTCACATGGTCACATGCTTTTAATAAATCCAAACTATTATTAAAATAGAAAAAATATATCAAAACATGAATCCGACTATCGAGATTTTTTAATATGCAGTTCTCAAACATATACTCATTATGTATTTATATTTTCTCCCAGCTTGACACCAAAACCTGCTCCCAATAATTTTCTTTATTAAAAATATATTTTTTTTAATAAAAATAACAACTATTGTGTACATAACAATTACATGTTAATTAAGCTCTGTATATTTACTTTTACTATATCCTACACAAAAATCTCTCACGTAAATTAATCCATTTAATTACTATTAACCATTTTTGTTTTGAAAATGTTTCAGTTGCTTCGAGAAAATGGACAGTTGAATTTTTTTTTCACTTTCTCCAATCTCTTTCTCATGTTAGTGTAACAACAAAAAATCTCCCACGTATATGTAATATTGTATGGAATAAAACCATTATTAAATCATCTAAGCTATTTAAATTACCCTAAATTCACTGTAGAGAACGTTTTATCGACTTCGATATCTCCGTCTCACTTCAATGTTCGCGGCAGACGATCGTTTCGCTTCAACAGCCGAGAGTTCGCGATCCGGTCGACCGTTAATTCTCCCATGACTATCTTACCCAGTTTCATCGGTATGCATTGCGCGCTTACTTAACACACCTCAAGCAAAGCTCCTTTAAAACGAGCAATGCAAACATTGCGGTATCTTATATAATGTCACATATGTCAGCTATGTATGAGGCCATGACATGGCTATGACAGGCAGTGGCAGTTAGTTCCAAACTAGAGTATAGACTTGTCTTCCCACCATAAAGTTTAGCGTTAGCGCGAAGAGAATATACAACTCCTTAGTGAAAAACCATACGGTTTGTGCGAAGTTGAGCGTTATGTCTAAGATGGTAACTTACGGAAATGAATAATATAATATCATTTTTCTCCAATATGCTCGGAAATGTTCACCTTATTGTAGCAAAAATAGTACCGGAAGTACTTCTTTATTGTCAAACTCTAATTTAAAAAAATAAAACTATCGCTGTCCTGTTCTAGCGGACGGGAAGTAAAAAAACACTACAGTAATAACTTATTACTGTAGTGTTTTTTACTTTTTAAAAATAAAAAACGCAAACAGCCAATCATTATAGCCGCGGGCCGCGTCTACACGACCCGATCAGCTATCATTTCAAGCTATAGGATAGAGTGAGATAGTAATATAAACGACCTTACATGTCTCGTTCTTACAAGACCGTTGTGCTCGTGTATGATCGTGCGAATACTGCTTAATAAAATCAAAGATTATTTATATATTTTTAGGGTTCCGTAGCCAAATGGCAAAAAACGGAACCCTTATAGATTCGTCATGTCTGTCTGTCTGTCTGTCTGTCCGTCTGTCCGTCTGTCCGTCTGTCTGTCCGTCCGTATGTCACAGCCACTTTTCTCCGAAACTATAAGAACTATACTGTTGAAACTTGGTAAGTAGATGTATTCTGTGAACCGCATTAAGATTTTCACACAAAAATAGAAAAAAAAAAACAATAAATTTTTAGGGTTCCCCATACTTCGAACTGAAACTCAAAAATTTTTTTTTCATCAAACCCGTGTTCAACATCAAATACGTGTGGGGTATCTATGGATAGGTCTTCAAAAATGATATTGAGGTTTCTAATATCATTTTTTTCTAAACTGAATAGTTTGCGCGAGAGACACTTCCAAAGTGGTAAAATGTGTGTCCCCCCCCCCCCTGTAACTTCTAAAATAAGAGAATGATAAAACTAAAAAAAATATATGATGTACGAGGGGTGTTCAAAATATTCTCGGTATGAGAATGAAAACAAACAAGTACGAAAAGTTTGATATTTTTATTTTTCAATATACTCCCCCCCTATGTTCATACACTTAAAAGATCGATCAATTATTTTTTTTTAATCCTGCATAAAAATATTTTTTAACTTTGGTGTAAAAATGCTCCTCCACTGCCGCCTTCAATGCTTCATCATCGGAAAATTTATTTCCACGCAGATCCTTTTTAAGATTGGGGAACAAAAATAAGTCGCTGGGGGCTAAGTCCGGACTATACGGTGGGTGAGTAACAGTTTCAAACCCACATTCAACAATAGCTGCCTTGGCAATATGAGCAGTATGGACGGGGGCGTTGTCATGCAGAAGCATAACACCTTTGGTTAACTTTCCTCGCCTCTTTTCTTTGATTGCATCCTTTAATTGACGTAGAATGTTAGCGTAGTACTGTCCTGTGATATTTACACCTTTTTCTTTATAATCGATCAGTAATACTCCTTCACAATCCCAAAATATCGTGGCCATGACCTTGCCAGCTGAAGGAATGACCTTGAACTTCTTGGGATGAGCTGAACCCTTAATGTGCCACTGCATGGACTCTTGTTTACTCTCTGGGTCATAATGATGAACCCAGGTTTCATCTCCAGTAACTATTCTTTGCAGCACCTCATCAGGATTTTCACCGCACAGGTCAATAAAATCGGAACAACAAGCTACACGCATGTCTTTTTGAAGCCGAGTCAGCATTCGCGGAACCCATCTTGCACTTACTTTCGACATATTAAGATGGTCATGGATAATATCATGTACGGTACCAATAGAGAGATTGGTTACTTGTGCTATAGATTTTACCTTCACTCGACCATCTTCCAATATAAGTTTTTCCACTTTATCAATATTTTCTTGTGAAGTAGCTACTACAGGCCGGCCAGGTCTAGGATCGTCTTCAACACTCTCCCTTCCACGTTTAAACTCGCTTGACCACTTTTGAATGGTAGATAAAGAAGGAGCAGACTCACGGTAAACACAATCCATTTCCTCTTTTATGGTTTTTTGATTTTTACCCTGTTTTGTCAAGAATTTTATCACGCATCGATGTTCTAATTTAGTTAACATTGTCAATTCCCACATGATGTTCATGTTTGTTCAGCAATTGCAGAAAAACAAAAGAACATCTCGGTTCGAATTATACTTTTTTTTAATGTCAATGAATAAACCTTAGCGGCCAGTAACGAAAGAAATTTTAGAAGAGGTTGTAAGATATCAATACCGAGAATATTTTGAACGCCCCTCGTACATTACCATATAAACTTCCACCGAAAATTGGTTTGAACGAGATCTAGTAAGTAGTTTTTTTTTATACGTCATAAATCGCCTAAATACGGAACCCTTCATGGGCGAGTCCGACTCGCACTTGGCCGCTTTTTTAAGGATCTCATCCGTGTTCATAAAGCTTATATTGCACAATTATAGTTTGACATAGACAGAGAGAATCATACTATCTTTGTCTTACACCAGTACTAGAACCCAAAAGAAAAGGATGAGTATAGTTATTTTTGTTCTTATTTACTGACAATTTGGTTTGACCAACTATATTTTCAATGAACGAATATTGAATGGTACTGAATTGAATGGCAGAATAAGTTTGTGCCTTTAACTTTTAAAAATAACGAGGGAAATTGTTTTTGACGTTTTTGATGTGAAGTTTCGATTTGAGTGATGCTCGATGCTTAAATAATTATTATTTTACTTTATTTCCTCGCATGTTTTGGAGAAAAGCACTATATATGCCTCGGCAGGAATAGCAATTCGTGGATTCGTCTTCTTTGTCGGACTCCGCTACGCGTCGTCCGACAAAATCGAAACTCATCCACGAATTGCCCTTTCCCGGCCTCTGCAATAATGTACTATTATTATATATTTCTAATTCCTTTAAAACCAATAACCTTTTTCCGTATTAAAATGCGTTTATAATTACTGTCATCGTCTGTATTTATTTTATTTATTTAATCTTTATTGCACAAAAGAAAAACCTTATAGTACAAGAAGCGGACTTAATGCCATAAGCCATTCTCTACCATTCAACCTTAAGCTGTACCATATACGCGATGGTTTGTCCTCCGGGCCCAAAATCGCTGACCTCCAAAATCCAGACAGGAACTTTGAATTTGACATTTACCACAGTAATGCAGTCGGCAGCAATGTCGCACTTCAAAATTGCTGCAGTCGACTGCATTGCTGTAGTGTAGAAAACGTGAAAAAGGTCATTCAACGGGTAATAGGGTTATACCTTATAAAGGGGAGGGCAGTTGTTCGGAACTGTCAAAAACTGACAGGCCGATACCGTCCGGCGGAATGTTAATCAGTGGGCCCCTAAGATGAAATGACGCATTAATAAAACTTTAGTTTAGTTAATTAACAATATTATTATTTTTTTCTTACGATAGCCATATGGGTACCAACAAAAAAGCTAGTGAAAAGACCATTTCAAATATATACAGGGTGTATTTTCTTTTTGGGTCAGTGAGGGCAGTTACCAGATCCCGTTCTGCTATGCGAAATTGGTCTTAGAAGACCTTCCCTTAATTTCAAATTGATAGAGATTTCCGGTTACAAATTTTGGAAAAAACATATTGGCTGCGAGAAAAAGGTCATTTTTGACAAACTTTCTTTTATGGCAATCGATCCCATTCCTATTGAGGATCAAAAGCTTGTATGGAACCAAAAAAAAAATTCCGGCTAGAAAATCCACAAATTGAGGAAAACTTTTCCCATACACTTTGTATGAAAATGAAAACTTTTATTTTTCACATGCTATTTTTGTATGCCAATCGATTCCATTCCTATCCAGTATCAATAGTTTCTTTGGGTTCAACTTACGGTAATGTACTAAAACGCCACAAATTAATAAAAACTTTTTCCATACTTTTACAAGCTTTTGAATCTTTTGATCCTCAATTGAAATGGGATCGATTGGCATCAAAAAAAAAGTTTGTCATAAATTACCGTTTTCGCGCACCCTGTATGTTTTTTCCAAAATCTGTAAAAGCCAATCTTCATTATAATTACAAATCGAGGGAAGGTCTTCTAATACCGTTTTCTCGTAGCAGCACGGGATCTGGTAGCTGCCCTCACTGACCCAAAAAAAGAAAATCTACCCTGTATGTAAGTGATACGAATTGTTGACATTTGAGTCTTTTAGTTTTACTCTACTCAAGCATCGGATGACATGATCGTTGAAAAGGGACAAACATATTCGTTGACGTTACGTTACTCTTCTCGTGAATTGTCAAAATTTAAAATTCGAAATTCGCTTTGGAATTTGTCCGGGTGGCTATTCGAAGTATAACTTAAATAGTGGACGGTACTTACTAACCAAATAAGCTTGAGATCCAGTATCATAGATAATTGTAACACTTCAAGCGTCTATTTATATCTGACTGTGCATCCTGTATTCTAAACGTTTTGTGAATAGATATAAAAATGGACACCTATCATTTTTAGGGTTCCGTACCCAAAGTATTATATGTATAGGCTGTCAATCCGAATATGTCAGTAGCAATGTAAATCAAACTAAAGTATGGTATCCCTAGGAAACGAACAAAAAGCAGCAATGTACATCGAACAACAATGAAATGTAAACAAAACAGTTCCACAGATAAAATATAAATGACACGCGATTTTCGAACAATTCAAACGTAGTGTTGCTAACCCGCGATTTTTCAAACTTACCGCCTTTTTCTACTGCCATGATTAGCTTGACCAAGTATATTTCTGTTGCCGCTATAACAACAAATAGGTACTAAAAACAGAATAAAATAAAGATTTAAGTGGGGCTCCCATACAACAAACGTGATTTTTGACCGAAGTCGCAACGTCGGGCGTGGTCAGTACTTGGATGGGTGACCGTTTTTTTGCTTGTTTTGCTCTATTTTTAGGGTTCCGTACCCAAAGGGTAAAAACGGGACCCTATTACTAAGACTCCGCTGTCCGTCCGTCCGCCCGTCCGTCCGTCACCAGGCTGTATCTCACGAACTGTGATAGCTAGACAGTTAAAATTTTCACAGATGATGTATTTCTGTTGCCGCTATAACAACAAATACTAAAAACAGAATAAAATAAAGATTTAAGTGGGGCTCCCATACAACAAACGTGATTTTTGACCGAAGTTAAGCAACGTCGGGCGGGGTCAGTACTTGGATGGGTGACCGTTTTTTTGCTTGTTTTGCTCTATTTTTTGTTGATGGTGCGGAACCCTCCGTGCGCGAGGCCGACTCGCACTTGGCCGGTTTTTCACATAAACACAGACACTTTATGCATTGAATTATTAAACCTTAACGCAATGCCATAAGTTATAAGGTATATTTTCATAATATACCTACCTTGAGGCTAATTCGAACTTTGTTATAAAAGATGTCATTTTATATCATTCGCGCGTGCATTTCACTCGTACTAGATGAAATATGTATTGGTGCGAGCGAGACGGTTGGGCGAATTATAACAAAATAATATCTTTTTGACCTCTTAAACAAAGTTTGACTTGGCCTCTGTGGCAGCCTGGAAATACAGCACACTTCATTTACTTTTTATGCTGGAAATTGATTTAATTATCGCGAGAAAAATAAGTATGTTATTCTTCAATAACTTGTACAGTTACTGCTAAAAAACTAGAAGTGTCCATTAATTGTGTAGAACATTATTTGCTGTTTGTTTCCAAAATCATGCTGATATTCTGCAAATATAGCAGTTCCTCGAGAGATAAATTAAACATGATCAAAACAAATACTATTAACCACAATAGTAAACTTTTCTCTTAGTGTGGGATATTCTCGGTCATGAAAAACTTACAAAATTATTATCTTTTTCATTAAATCTATAATTAATATTATTGTCGGGAGAAATTCTGACCGTGTAGTCGTGTAAGCTTCATAGCCCATTCTACAAAAAATCTCTAGTGTGAAATTACTGTTTAGGTAGTATAAAATGTAAAATAAAATAAAAAAATATTTCTCAAAAACGGGAACAGATATCAAGTTGTTACTTCGCAGACGGGTATTCAATATGATATAGAATTCACCCATGTAGAAACATTTGACTGTGCAATTAATGTAACTTTAACTTTATATTTACTCCACTATTCAGCCAAGATGAAATCAAGCATACTTTCTCAATTATAAAGCTATATTTGTTATTACTTTTAGGTACCTACACACATTAATGTAGGTATGCAAAAACAATCAAACTTGTTCGATCACAGCAAGATAGGTACTTATTGTTTAAATATAAAATAATATTTTACTTTCAATAATTGAAGTGGCTACCTCTAATACCTAACGAAATGTGTGAGTAATTAACCATCAGGAAGATGTCATCATATCTTCATAAGACCCGACCGGGATAAATGCGTCACTTGAGGTAGGTAAATAAATACGTGTGCGATTTCCTCTAAACGGACCATTTTAGAACTATTGCAACCCTCTCTGTTCGAAGTGTGGTCACTGAACTTTTAATGCAGATGGCCATAACAGTTCTAATAATTTAAGTATGTTGCGTTTCGAAGATATCTTCGAAAGACGCATTTACCACAAGAGACGCATTTATCCCGGTTGATCTTACTGCCCTCCACCAAAATGGCTACGGCTTGAGTACCTAATGTACCTACCTTTTCAATTTTGTACTGAGAACCGACAACGTTGGGGCCTCGTTGTAAATATTTTCGTTTCAGTTGCGTACAGGCCCGAACGTACAGTTTTTCGGTGCGATTAACGATTAACGGAGTTTGGTAAAATTTAAAGGAAGTTAACGAGTCCGTTAACACTTTTAAAAGTTAACTTAAAAGTTAATCCGTTAATCTAACATTTCGATTTTCTTCGACTTCGTTAATTAACGATTAAAGGATTAACGAGTTAACGTCAAGCTATCTGAGTAAGGTTTATAAAGTCACAGTAAGCATCAAATAGATTTTTAGTGACGGGCGTGACGGCCATCAAAATTACCAAATGTATCGTATGATGTGTTCCGATATAGGTATTTGGGCACTTTAGTGGTCACTATTTGATGCTGAAATTATGGTTTAAGACATTTTATTCTCATAAGAATATACATTATTCATTTAAAATGAGAATTTAAATTTAACTTAATAGTATACAATAACTTGGTGTAGGTATTATTATGTTTTTGCATCTCAAGGAAACACGAGTAAATTTGCATAGTTATTTATGTGATATAGGATTAGGGTTACTATTCGTAGCGCACCCGCGACCGTGCGATGCAAAAACTGTAAATACAATATTAACTAATACTAAGAGTGGGTAGCGTAACAACAACATGCATTTTAACTCTGCGAGTGCAGTAACTAATAATTAATAATTGTATAAATCAATTACTTATCATGCTTGTAATCTAAAAGTATGTTATAAGCAATTACAAGTTTCATTTTTTTATGTTAGATATCATGGTATAACGGTTAGGTATGTATTTGAAAATATTCGTTAAGCGTGGTTAAGCTAATAGGCTGTGTTTGCTTTTTGATGCTGATGACAGGTACCTGATACTTTTCAGATTTAACTCGAAATATTGTTATGTTTACGATAGCATTTATTTGCGCTGTTATTACGTTTATATCTGATGTGGAAGCTGACGAACCTCAGAGTAAAGCTACCCCAGCCGGACCCAGGACGAAAACTACTAAGAAAAGGGGTGTTACAGCTGCTAACTTCAGAAAAAGGACAGGAAGAACGACGACACGCATGACAATAGGAAATATATTTGCAGGATGGACGACAAAGGTACGGTGATATTACAGTTTCTTTGGTACTTACGTATTTTTTGCGTGCCTGAGCATTTCCTATTTCATACCTATTCTAGCATCTCTCTACTACCTACGAGTATATCCTACTCTTCATGGGCGATGGACATGGGTGGAGATCAAAGAAGAGGGCCAGCAAATAGGTTAAAATAACACTTTAGCATTCATCTGTCTGTGCCATGAAGCTCATAAATAAAAAACTCGTTTAGTAAAATATCGGGTTCGTAGTTTCAACACTAATTATATCTACCTAACACTTTTAACTCCTCCTACGTGGCCTGTCAAGTTTTATCATAAAAAATAAGTAGGTACTGAACCTGCTCACAAAATTGTATGAGAATAGGTTGAGAATTGCCCTGTTTATCAAAAGCTTGTAACTTGTAAATGTAAGTGGAAGTCCCTTTCTAACAAAAGCTGTCAAAAAGGGACTTCCACTTGTATTGAAAGTTACAAGTGGAAGTCCCCCTTTCTAACAAAAGCTGTCAAAAAGTGACATCCGCTTGTATTACAAGTTACAAGCTTCTGAGAAACGGGCCCCATTTTTGAATTTCGACCGCTCGATTTCGTGTATTTCGTTCAATAATATCTCCACTACGATAGGAATTTATATTATAATATTACCTAATAGAATTAAAAATGAGTGGTCAATACTTACAACTATAGATTGCCAATTTCTATCGCATGTATTTAAAAAAATTTAATTTCACCGATTTTCGAGTGATGAAATCGAGCGATCGAAATTCAAAAATCGCCCCCCAAAGAGGAGAACATCCGGACATACGAAAGCAGTTTCCCGAGTTAAAACGGAAATCTTCGCTAACGCTTCGGTCAATTAAAGTCTATTTTTTTATTCGGTAGACTGAAATGACAGTTAATAGTATGAAATGACATTTCATGTTCATACTATTAACTGTCATTTCAGTCTACCGAATAAAAAAATAGACTTTAATTATTTTGTAATGCTTAATACTATTTTGTTTTAGGAAGTATTTGGTTTTTGGAAGCATTTGAAAATGATTACATTGGATCCAATTACACTGTTTACCACTACCATCGGCGCCAATGTATCAACTACGGCTGCAGGAAAATAAGGCATAAGTATGAAAATACTTATTTGCATGCTGTGCTGAATTATATCGCGACTCATAAAAACTATGTAACATCTGTTAACTACCATAATTCTTATCTTATCTTATTTAAATAAATAAAAAGCCACAACCGAATACAGAACCGCCCTCTTATTAAAATTGAAGTATGTTAAAATACCCAAGAGGTGCTCTTCGTCGATATGTGTTCACTAAAGATTCAATGTTGTACAACCGACGTCAAAGATACGTAGGTACCTAAAGCACAGATTATATAATAGTTCTTACGAACAGATACTTATCTCTCAAAGAAAACGCAAAATACCTACCGTTTTTAACCTAAGTACAAAGCGTAGGTACAAATTTTTGTAGGGTCACTTGTCGAACATTGAAACAATCGTACACAGTGAAACTTTGCGATATCTCGGAAACTAGATGTTATCAGCTAGTGCCGTCTGTCAAGCAAGGGCAGGCTCAGGGACCTCCAACACCTCCCCAATACGCGAGCGCGCCTCGGAGAAGGAGCACATTGCTACGAGCGTTATTGTGAATTCGTGCGACAAAAGTAATATTCTTCATTTATGTTTCGCAATTTTTTACCAAGATATAGAGTCTAGTTTGGCGTTATTTAATTTTTTGTTGTGTTCTATGTGTATTAAAGTTACTTTGGAGATAAATATTTTTAAATTTCTTTCACTCTTTGATGCAGTTTTTTTAATTGTTTCAAAAAACACCCCCTAGTCTCACAATGAAACATTTTTATGTAGTAAACAATGAAACATGATGTTCACTGAACACCAGTATTAGTAAACAATGAAACAAACTCATAATTTTTTTAATTAATTAAAGACTATGTGCGAAATTTGTGAAACTAAAATACCATAAAAATTGATAATAATTTGTCTATCATATGACAAAATATAAGATACTTAACTTTAGAAATGGCTGACATAGGATAGTTTATATGTTGAATATTTCATTGATGGCAAGGTTAAGGTCACATGTCTAACATTGAAACAGTCGTTTATAAACACAAAGCATGGAGATGCTTAAAACCCTCCCGCGTCCACCTAGTTGGCAATCATGCTCCGTGGACATAAAAGGCGCCTTTCTCGCAGCATGCCGTAAGTGCCGACCAGATTTTCGATTCACAATGAAACTTAGGTGTGTGTACAATGAAACAAGTCTTTCGCTTTTAGATATTAAAGCAATCTTATAACGATTCCATATTTCGGAAACCTTTTAAATAACAAATTTCAGCCTACCACTATGTTCTCCTTTCCTTTCTCATTAATTGATTGAAAGGATGTATGTATTAATGTAACTTATTTATTACAACGTTTCAATGTTTATTAAGGATGTTTCATGGTAGACTATGTATATTACATCTGTTTCACTGTAAAAATTAGAGTGTTTCATTGAAAACATGCACAAGTACACAATGAAACAAAACTCATTTTTCAAAAAAAGCTTTATAATACAGAAACTGTTAAAAATAAGTAGAAACCAAGAACGCCATATGATAGCCAAATAAATTGTTTATCTTCATACGAAATATCACACTCATAACTTTAAAAACACCAGAGATAGGAAGGCTTGAACTTTTAGTGTTTCATTGATCAACAACTAACCCTACATATTCCAAAAAATATTTTGAACTTTCATTGAGTAACTAAGGGTTCCAAATTCAAAAACAAAACAAATGCTTCTGGGGGCCCGATTCGGATTTTGAAATAGACATCTATAAGATATCTTTTAGACATCACCAAGATATGATATCGATATGTTTAAGATCTAACCTGTCAAATTTGACATTTGCGCGATTCTGGAGATACTCTTGAACGATTTCCACAAGATATGGCTTAGAGATCCAATTCACATCTATTAGATATCTAATTCCATCTAACGTAAAAGTGACATTGGTTACCCGAATTGCGTTGCAAAAGAGAACTACATAGTTGAAATCTAAACTATAACGTATCTAGAATAGATCTAGTACGTGTCGTCTCTTGTGAATATCTTGAAGTTCGAATACGGCAGTTGGTCTCAGGAGGACCTACACAAAAAATAAATACAATGGAGTGACCTTCAACGCGCCGTGCGCCGGTCCCCGCACCGCGCGACACAACGCTAGGGTTGCCGACTAGGCGCTTAGAAATCGTCAAGCAGATCTTGTCAGTAGAAAAAGGCGGCAAATTTGAAAAATGTAGGCGCGAAGGGATATCGTCCCATAGAAAATTTGAATTTCGCGCATTTTCGAGGTGCGTTCTCGCGCGCGACTCCATATAAAGTTACAGTTAAAATTACATACACGTGGAACTTGTCTAGACCGAGATGCCATCGAAGTTTTTAGATTTTCTTTGGCCCACCAAAAAACATATCCGCACGCAAAGCTGGCTCACGCGTGACTGAAGTTAGATACAGCTACACTAACTTTGGATATTTAATTTCTAACATACTTATACTTGGTCAACCAGATCTTGACAGTAGAAAAAGGCGACAAATTTGAAAAATGTAGGCGCAAGGGATATCGTCCCATAGAAAATTTGAATTTCGCGCCTTTTTTTACTGACAAGATTTGGTTGACCAGCTATAATTATAGTAATAATAACAGTGTTAAAGTCTAGTAATATGATCATAATATATCCATAGTAACATTAGTATTAGTAGTAGGTAGTAGGAATGTTAAGGCTGAAATGATCTTAAACTTTAATTTCCTAAATAACCGGTAACGTAATACTACCGGTAACGTCCAAAATATTTGACAAGGTCTTGTATGCGCGCCTTGAAAAATATCTGACATCAATTAACTTCATCTTTGAGCGGCAGTACGGATTCAGACACCAATCAAATACGTTATCAGCGACTATAGATCTAGTAACAAAAATAAAATCTAACATTGACAAAAAACAAATTGCATTGGGTGTGTTTATCGACCTCAAAAAAGCATTCGATACTGTTAGCCATGACATCTTACTCAATAAACTCAGTAAAATAGGAATAACCGGCACCGCCTACAATATTTTTGGTCTTACCTCAAAAACCGACAACAGGTAGTTAGGAGTGGAAATTACCAGAGTAAACCTCAAAACATCACATTCGGTGTGCCACAAGGCTCCATAATCGGACCACTGCTATTTACAATATACATTAACAATATACATGAGGTAGAACTCAATGGTCACTTATCTCTTTACGCTGATGACACTTGTCTCTTTTATTTTGGCGCCTCGATCGCTGACTTGATTACTCAAGCACAAGAAGATCTTGATAAATTATATTCCTGCCCTAGTAGCACGGTCGCATTTTTATCATTTATCACCATGCCTGTCACGTTCTAACAAGTAGGTAAGTGCGAAAGTGACAGGCATAGTGATAGTGGATAAAAATGGATCCGTGCTGAGCCCGCTGGTTTCGTTATAATCTTCTTACAGTGAATACTTCCAAAACATCTTACGTTATATTTAAATCGAAAAATAAAAAATACCGTCACATTTGCCTCTTAAAATCGATGGAGAAGTACTACAGCAAAAAACAACCGAAAAATACTTAGGCCTTACATTAGACACCTTTCTAAATTGGACAACACACATTGAAAAAGTAAGGTCAAAGCTATCATCGCTGTTAGGCTCACTTCGTAATATAGTACACTGCCTTCCGCATCGAGTACGCCAGACAATATACAACTCTCTTGTCAAACCCCATCTAATGTACTTAATTGAAATCTGGGGTAATGCATGTAAAACGAATCTGAAACCACTTCAAATTGCGCAAAATAAAATCATAAAAATGCTTTTTCATTACGACTACCTAACAACCAGTAAACAAATCTATACGGAAACAAAAATTATGAATATTAGACAAGTATATACCTACAGTACATGTATATTAATAAAAAAAATTCAAAGTAATATGATTAATAGTCAAATCACATTTATTAAAAAACACCAAATATCCCAACGCAATAGCCGACGAAAGGATCACATTGTTCTGCCACAAATAAAAAGTGCTCAGGGTAAACAAACGATAACTTTTGCAGGAGCACAGTTATATAATAAATTACCTGATACTATAAAAAATGCACACACTTTCAAAATATTCAAAAATAACTTAAAACACCATATCCTAAATGACGAAAGCCTTCTGATTAATAACTGACCTACTGTCTTACTGTTCCACTATGTACACCTTGTTTGTGCAACTTGCCCGTTGCAATTCTATGCCTACCTCATTTTTAGGGTTCCGTAGCCAAATGGCAAAAAACGGAACCCTTATAGATTCGTCATGTCTGTCTGTCTGTCCGTCTGTCCGTCTGTCCGTCTGTCTGTCCGTCCGTATGTCACAGCCACTTTTCTCCGAAACTATAAGAACTATACTGTTGAAACTTGGTAAGTAGATGTATTCTGTGAACCGCATTAAGATTTTCACACAAAAATAGAAAAAAAACAATAAATTTTTGGGGTTCCCCATACTTCGAACTGAAACTCAAAAATTTTTTTTTCATCAAACCCATACGTGTGGATAGGTCTGCAAAAATGATATTGAGGTTTCTAATATCATTTTTTTCTAAACTGAATAGTTTGCGCGAGAGACACATCCAAAGTGGTAAAATGTGTGTCCCCCCCTGTAACTTCTAAAATAAGAGAATGATAAAACTAAAAAAAATATATGATGTACATTACCATGTAAACCACCACCGAAAATTGGTTTGAACGAGATCTAGTAAGTAGTTTTTTTTTTTATACGTCATAAATCGCCTAAATACGGAACCCTTCACGGGCGAGTCCGACTCGCACTTGGCCGCTTTTTAATGTGTAATTTCTGCATTTCTCGATCTTATAGTTACCTATGTATGATAATTCCGTGAATTACAAAACATGTAATTCTAGTGATACTGCATGCTTAGAAATAGTATTAGTACTTAGAAATAGAATTATAATAATTATTGTTTTCAATTATCGTATTATAATAATGCATGTTTGTCGAAGCAAACATTAAATTATTGTAAAATTTAAAATCTTTATCTACGCAATTTATAAATAATATAAAATTTTATGTACCTGAATAGGCCGAATAGGCTGAATTTTATGTGCCTTAATAACATTTGATGAATATCAAATGTTATTAAAAAAAAATGTCATTAAATCAAATGTCATTAAATACTCCGCACTGGCTTCGGCGTACGATTTCGTGCCAGTAGCATTAGAGACAGCGGGGCCGTGGGGAGTGGAAGCTCGCCGACTTTTTGGGGAAATAGGCCGGCGTTTGCGGGAGAGAGGTGGTGATCCTCGCTCTGGGTCGTACTTGGTTCAACAGGTCTCCATAGCAGTTCAGCGGGGGAATGCTGCAGGCATTATGGGGACCTTTGAGCCAGGTACGATGCAGGGTGGGTTATTTTAGGCTTAGTGTAGGTTAAGTTTTATTGGAATTATTTATAGATTTTTTGTATTTTTACTTATATTTCACTACATTGAAAATTGAAAATGAAAAGAATATATTAAAAAATGTTTCTCATATAAGTGAAATGTAAATTTCTTTTTGAGAAAATAAAAAATTCTTTAACCCGAAATAAAAATGTCGGCATAACATTCGTCTGCTTCCTCAAATTTGTTTCCCCATAACGGCCATAACCTTTGGCGTAAACGGATATCTGGGTCTCGAATGACAATTACGAGGCATCTGCCATCTAATGTTTGCTGGCCCTCTGCCGGTCGTAATTCGCAACTTGACAACATACCAAATACCGAGGACCCAGAGACTTTTAACCTTTAACGTATGACTATGAGTTTCTAAATGTCATACTATATTGGACGCCAAAACCAACTCTATAATAGTCTCTTTATAAGCTTTGTACGATGCGAAACGGAGACCTTTTTACTCTGGAGGTACTTTCAAACGGTCTTCGTTACTGGTTTTAGTAAAGACCCCGGTCCAAATTTAAAGTAACGGAAAACTAAAGCCAAAGTATACTGGACGCTTCGGCGAACTGGAGACTCGATTTTTGTATCTATGTATTTGCCTTAACGAAGCTCGGCTTGCTTGTTTGCAGACGAAGTGTGACACTTGGCAGAAAATATCACGGGAGTAAGATATATGTGAGGTATTGGATTACTGGAGGAGGAAGTCGCTTCCGCTGTGTAGACTTAACTCTGTTGGCCACGTACTTACACTTATCATCACTTCTTAGTGACAAAAAAACCTTGTTTTAATAAACAACTGAACCGTACCTTGGGTATGGCCCGATATTGATGAATTGATGACAGGTTTATTTGTTGTTCGGAAAATCAAATAATTATGTACTACGAGTAAAAAAACCGGTCAAGTGCGAGTTCGTTTAACTCGCGCATCGATGGTTCCGTACAAACTTGCAATAATCTCATGTAACTATAAACAGAATCTCATGTAACTTAAAAAATAGAGATGTCCCGAATAGTGATTTTGGCCGAATACCGAATATTCAGCCTCTCTCTCGGCCGAAGCGCCGAATATTCGGCATGACATGCGAACATTTTGAGTCACAATGGGGTTGGCCTTGGGTTGGCCGGTCGACGTAGGTATTTAGCAGATGGCGCCATCATAGCTTGCCCTGTCAATCCCTAGAATTGTGTCAAATTTTAGTTTTTTAATGCCCTGGATGCTACCCCTTTAAGCCAATTCTCATTGAAAAAGGGGCAAGCTATGATGGTGCCATCTATGCAAACCTTTGTCAGTTGCCAACCCCATTATTATGAAAACTGTTCGCCAACAAAGCACAAGATTTTGTAAGATATATTTTTTGTTGAACAGAATTAAGAGCCCATCAACGTGCACACTAGCACCGGGTCATTATTTGATTTGGTGTAAATCGCATGTCGCCGGCGTTTTTCGGCACAAAACGAAGTTGGATCTTTACCGTGTCTTATACTTATAAGTAGTAAATAAAAAAATATTTATACATGCCGTGTTCCATTTCCCGCTGTCTTTAGAAGATCTATGTTTTTTAAGGCTTCAAAGGGTCAAAATGTCACTACCAACGCGTGTCGCCTGAACAGATTTCATCAAAACATGAGCTAAAAGTCAACTTAAATGTCAATTTATGGCTAGTATTTACTAAGTGCCTAAAACTATATTAGTTAGTACATTCATTATTGATTGCACAAATTAAATTGTGTCGTCCAGAAATAAATGGCAACATCGAACATTAGCGGCCCTCGCGGTACCGTCATTCCGTGGATGCTACTTGCACATCATATAGCTGTCCAATAGAAAGCAGTGTTGAGATCCTGCCGCTGCCCCCGCGCGCCCTTCATCGCCTAGTAATCGACAGTGGGAACACACTTCAACATTTGTACCCGCATATATTTTATTTTCAAATAATAAGTCGATTACCGTGGAGCCGTTCAAAAAAATTGTCAGGTTATGTGTGTCTTATTTCTCGGTAAGTGGAAATTATTTTAATATGAATCCTATTTGATACGATGACTTATTCGAACTGTTATGACGTAATTGGAAGAATGTTCTGGAACATTAACTATGTTTAGGGTTATGAGACAAAATGTTAGCTTTTGTCATCACCGTGGTAGTTATGTTATTACCATGGAATACCGTGGATATTTCGACCACGGTAATGACTATTTCTCCACGGTAATGACATGGAACGCTTTTTTATTGTTTATCTTCTCTTTTAAGAGAATCTGCCGAAGGAGAGTTATTTTTATTTTCTTGTATTTTATTCATATACTATAATATTTTACCTAAAGTGAGAAAATATGTATTATTATTTATAAGGTAAAAATAATAATTTGTTATTACCATGTACAAACGTCATACTAATCATATAAAATGTCCTCACCATGGCACTTTAAAATTTCGAGGTCCATATCTTCGGAGATAAGTTTCACAGAAAGGGACCATAACGTTTTTCAAAATCCTTGCATCCTAAACATTTGATTATGGCCAAACAAATACCTAAATTAAAGATTTTTCAAATTTTTACCGTGGACATGCCAATTTACACCAAATCAAATAATGACCCCACTGCTAAATAATCGTGGTTATTTAAATTTAACGAAAGATATTTAAAAAAAAGGGGGCCGCTACGTACTGTATATTGTATTAAAGTACCTTTTGAATACATCAAACTAGTTTCTATGTTGCTGGATTCGTCAATCTATAAACTCAAAACAAAAACGGCCGTTTTAACTTTGGACGCATGGATTGACGAAACCAGCAACATGGAAACTAGTTTGATGTATTCAATATACAGTCCGTAGCGGCCCCCTTTTTTAAACATATTTCGTTAAATTTAAATAATCACGATAATTTAGCAGTGGCGCTAGTGTGCACGTTGATGGGCTGATGGGATGGGAAGGAATGTAGTTAGAGTCAATTAAATCAGACCCATGATAAAAATAAAATGTTTTGTTATCAACAAATGCTCAAAAAAAGGTCTTCGTACCTATTTAACAACTTTCCGAAAATAGATTTTAAATATTAAATAGACCAAGGTAGTTTTTGGCTATTTTTATCATGTTATTTTTTATAGGTAGGTTCAACGGATATTCGGTATTCGGCCGAATAGTAGGCAACATTCGGCTGAATACCGAATATTATGCAAAGTTCTTTCTTTGAGAAAATAATAATTCGTGGCATCTCTATTAAAAAATAATACTTTCGATGTGTTTGGGTTAGCGTTGTTCATGACCATGACTATTCCAAATTTCAATTATAAAGCAAGTAAATATTGGAACAGCTAAAATGTAGTTTTACACAAATTTTACATGTAAAGTGCTTAATTCCATTGCCACCTTGTGGTGAGTAGCGGCATGTAAGTACTGCAGTATACCAAAATATATAATGTTTATAAGTTTTTTTTTTACGCGACGGCCCAAAAAGGAGTGTATTGTTGTGTTACATTTGAATCTTACATCTTTAAAATAGTTTAAAAGCCAGTTAAATAACTACCAAAGGCAGTTATTTAATTATTATACAAGTAGCGAGGGACGATTGAGAAAATTATTTCCCCTACTCACCGTTAGATGGCGCGCAGAAGCACTGTTATTTATAAATAAGTTGCAAGTGTTGCAACTACATTTTTATTATTAGTTTTTTTTATATAGGTAGTTTTTTTTTTACAGTTGGTTTAAGTCCCCAATCCGCATTGGGCTAGCGTGGGGACTATAGCCCGAGCCCTCTCGCGCATGAGAGGAGGCCTGTGCCCAGCAGTGGGACGTATATAGGCTCAAATTATTATTATTATAACAGTTGGCAGCTGCCAAATTGTAAGAAGATGTAGTGTCGGTCGTACGACGAAATTTCTTATCTTCACCACGTCGTGCGTTGACGTCGTTTTGTTTTCCCACAGCACCAACTTCGCACATAGCCCATAGCAAAATATTGATACTTTAGTGTAGTTTTATGTATTAAATAGCTGTTGTCCGCGACTTCGTACGCGTGGATTTGTATATTGGTGGTTAAATATTCTACATTAGCTTAGAACATTATGCAGCAAAAGATAGCAGTAGGGACTGTTTAACATTTGTTAATTATTATACACAACCTGGCTACGAAGTTTCAAGCCCCTAACTGAATAAAATTGTTCTCGATATAATCCCTCTCAACCTCCAGCATATTTTCAAGTCCACTATTTAGTAAAACCTACTACCTAACTACCTATTTACGAAGTTTGAAGTTCCTAGCATTAAATAAAATTTGATCTCTCTACCAACTTTCAACCCCTTCTTAAACCTTTTAGGGGATGAATTTTTAAAAAAGCTGAAATTACTTTTCATGTATTCTAATAATATGCATTTGTACAACGATTTGAATCGTGCCGCACTCAAATAAATGTTTGACCTCCATACAAATTTTCAACCCCTTTTTTACCAGCTCGAGGGATGAATTTTCAAAAATGCCGAAATAACTTTTCTTGTATTCTTATAATATGCCTTTATACAAAGTTTCAAGTCCCGCACACAAAAAAATGTTTGATCTTGCAAACTTTCAACCCCTATTTAACCCTTTTAAGGGATGAATTTTTAAAAACGCTGAAATAACTTTTTAGGGTTCCGTAGCCAAATGGCAAAAAACGGAACCCTTATAGATTCGTCATGTCTGTCTGTCTGTCTGTCCGTCTGTCCGTGTATGTCACAGTCACTTTTCTCCGAAACTATAAGAACTATACTGTTGAAACTTGGTAAGTAGATGTATTCTGTGAACCGCATTAAGATTTTCACACAAAAATAGAAAAATAAATTTTTGGGGTTCCCTATACTTAGAACTGAAACTAAAAAATTTTTTTTCATCAAACCTATACGTGTGCGGTATCTATGGATAGGTCTTCAAAAATGATATTGAGGTTTCTAATATCATTTTTTTCTAAACTGAATAGTTTGCGCGAGAGACACTTCCAAAGTGGTAAAATGTGTGTCCCCCCCCCTGTAACTTCTAAAATAACAGAATGATAAAACTAAAAAAAATATATGATGTACATTACCGTGTAAACTTCCACCGAAAATTGGTTTGAACGAGATCTAGTAAGTAGTTTTTTTTAATACGTCATAAATCGCCTAAATACGGAATCCTTCATGGGCGAGTCCGACTCGCACTTGGCCGCTTTTTTGTATTCTTATAATATGTCCTTATACAAAGATTCAAGTCCCACACTAAAAAAAATATTTGATGTGCATACAAACTTTCAACCCCTTTTTCACCTCCTTGGGGGATGAATTTTCAAAAACGCCTAAATAACTTTTCTTGTATTCTTATAATATGCCTTTATACAAAGATTCAAGTCCCACACTCAAAAAAATTTTTGATCTCCATAAAAACTTTCAACCCCTATTTAACCCTTTTAAGGGATGAATTTTTAAAAACGCTGAAATCACTTTTCTTGTATTCTTATAATATGCCCTTATACAAAGATTCAAGTCCCGCACTCAAAAAAATATTTGATGTGCATACAAACTTTTCAATTTTCTTCTCTTTTATTATAATACCTTTTTACGAAGTTTCAAGTTCCTAGCTTACAATAAAATTTGAACCCCAAGACAAACTTTCCCCTTCGGCCGTGTACGTAACCGACCTTTCGTAACTGGTAACGAAGGAAGAAAAAATGATCTTTGTACGATACTGGTTTCGAATAAAGATCATTTTTTTAACCGCCTTCAAAAAAAAAAGGAGGTTCTCAGTTTGACCCGTATGTATGTATGTATGTATGTATGTATGTATGTATGTATGTATGTATGTATGTATGTATGTATGTATGTATATTTGTTCGCGATTATCTCGCGTTTGGCTGAACCGATTTTGATGCGGTTTTCAGAAAAGTGTTTCTTACATTCTGGAGAAGGTTTTAGTATACATAGATCTGAGCTGATGCTGAACCCTGGCTGTACCTAGTGGAACTCAGGTTTGGTGCAACATAGGCTCACGCTGCTTTGGTCATCCGACACGCCTTGATGAGCACTTGGGAGAGCAAGTACCCAAGATAGAGCTGATGCTGAACCCTGGCTGTACCTAGTGGAACTCGGGATGTACCTAGTGGAACTCAGGTTTGGTGCAACATAGGCCCACGCTGTTTTGGTCATCCGTCTCATCTTGATGAGCACTTGGGAGAGCAGTACCCAAGATAGAGCTGATGCTGAACCCTAGCTGTACCTAGTGGAACTCAGGTTTGGTGCAACATAGGCCAACGCTATTTTCGCCATCTGTCACATCTTGATGAGCACTTGGGAGAGCAGTACCCAAGATAGAGCTGATGCACCAAACCACCCTGGCTGGCAGGGTTCACCCTGGCTGTACCTAGTGGAACTCAAGTTTGGTGCAACATAGGCCCACGCTATTTTGGTCATCCGGCACATCTTGAGGAGCACTTGGGAGAGCAGTATCCAAGACAGAGCTGATGCTGAACCCTGGCTGTACCTAGTGGAACTCGGGATGTACCTAGTGGAACTCAGGTTTGGTGCAACATAGGCCCACGCTGTTTTGGTCATCCGTCTCATCTTGATGAGCACTTGGGAGAGCAGTACCCAAGATAGAGCTGATGCTAAACCCTGGCTGTACCTAGTGGAACTCAGGTTTGGTGCAACATAGGCCAACGCTATTTTGGCCATCCGTCACATCTTGATGAGCACTTGGGAGAGCAGTATCCAAGATAGAGCGGATGCACCAAAGCACCCTGATTGGCAGGGTTCACCCTGGCTGTACCTAGTGGAACTCAAGTTTGGTGCAACATAGGCCCACGCTAGTTTGGTCATCCGTCACATCTTGATGAGCACTTGGGAGAGCAGTATCCAAGACAGAGCTGATGCTGAACCCTGGCTGTACTTAGTGGAACTCAGGTTTGGTGCAACATAGGCCCACGCTATTTTGGTCATCCATCAGATCATGATCAGCACTTGGGAGAGCAGTACCCAAGATTGAGCTGATGCTGAACCCTGGCTGTACCTAGTGGAACTCAGGTTTGGTGCAACATAGGCCAACGCTATTTTGGCCATCCGTCACATCTTGATGAGCACTTGGGAGAGCAGTACCCAAGATAGAGCTGATGCTGAACCCTGGCTGTACCTAGTGGAACTCAGGTTTGGTGCAACATAGGCCCACGCTATTTTGGTCATCCGTCACATCTTGATGAGCACTTGGGAGAGCAGTACCCAAGATAGAGCTGATGCTGAACCCTTGCTGTACCTAGTGGAACTTAGGTTTGGTGCAACATAGGCACACTTTGTTTTGGTTAACCGACTTGTCGTCGTGTGCCTATGTTGCGGAGTTCCACTAGGTGGGTCGATGAACTTTTTTCTAACTGCCTTTAAAAAAAGGACGTTCTCAGTTTGACCCGTATGTATGTACGTATGTATGTGTGTATGTTTGTTCGTGATTATCTCGCGTTTGGCTGAACCGATTTTGATGCGGTTTTCAGAAAAGTGTTTGTTACATTCTGGAGAAGGTTTTAGTGTACAGTACATGGATGGTTTGAAAAACCAATTGGACCCGGTAGGTGGCCATGCTATCGGTATACCTACCAACAAATTTATGTTGCTAAAACCGATTTAGATAAAATAGTGGGAGTGGGAGTCGGACTCGGCCTGGGACTGGGAATGGGAGTGGGAGTGGGAGGAATATACATACAAATCATTTAGCACCAAAACGTCATATTATGTTGTGTCGCGATTATCATCGAGTTAGGCCATCACTAGACCCCGGATTCTTGTCGCGATCACGTGACAAAAGGGTGATTTGGGGAGTAAATGGAATGGTAGAACAAGATAATACTTAAATTATAAGATAACTAATAAACTTTTCAAATATGCTCCGTTAACATCTGTCCCAGTGGAAAGAAGCTTTTCTTTTTTGAAGTGGATATATTCTGCTAGAAGACGTAGCCTAACCGCAAGTCATTTAGAACAACTGTTGATCTGTTACGGAGAGTCCGTTAACAATAGAGCGACGTCGACATTTTAATCTTTTTTTTTTGTATTATCTTATCTTAATAAATCCGTATTAATTAATAGGTACTGTTCCATTTACTCCCCAAATCACCCTTTTGTCACGTGATCGCGACAAGAATCCGGGGTCTAGCCATCACCAACATTAGTAGACTAAATGGAGAGCCTAACAAACTAGTATTTTAGCCCAAAACCTAAAATAAATGAAGTATATATCTACCTATCACTAAAAAGTAAAAAATAAAATAAAATAAACAAAAAAAATTAAAAAATTAAAAATAAACAAAAATAAAACCAAAATAAAATAACTTAATATAATATCTTTTTTAAAAAAAGGGAACCGCCTTCAAAAAACCAACCCACTGAAAAGTACAAAATAATTTTTATATGGCACCTCTTTACGTGTCCAGTCCCTATCCCACGGCGTAAAGTATTTTTTTGCCAAAAAGTAATTAATACCTAATAATAAGAAAATTAATAATCATCCGGGTAATTACTTAGTTTTTGAAGGCGGTGCCAAACCAACTGTCTTTACTATCAATCAGAAAAACAATACGAGTACGTAGTACCTACAAGAACTAAATTAATGAGTAAACTAAGTATGTCTTTATAATGCAAGTAAGTACAGCGTTCTTCGTTGTCTAAAATATCGGTTCTCAAAAATTTTGGTTTGGCACCGACTTCAAAAACTAAGTAATTACCCGGATGATTATTAATTTTCTTATTATTAGGTATTAATTACTTTTTGGCAAAAAAATACTTTACGCCGTGGGATAGGGACTGGACACGTAAAGAGGTGCCATATAAAAATTATTTTGTACTTTTCAGTGGGTTGGTTTTTTGAAGGCGGTTCCCTTTTTTTAAAAAAGATATTATATTAAGTTATTTTATTTTGGTTTTATTTTTGTTTATTTTTAATTTTTTAATTTTTTTTGTTTATTTTTCTCGTACGTAATCAGTCACCATCTTTCGAAGGTGGTTCGTAACCAGTTACATAGTAAGAATTAATTTTCTTCATACGATCCTTCGCCTAGACTAAGTAAGGACTAGATTACATAACGAAACTGACTGACTGACTGACATATGAACGCACAGCCCAAACTGCTAGTTCTAGAGATTCCAAATTTGGCACGTAGGTTTCTTATAAGGTCTAGGGGTGCACTAAGAAAGGATGTTTCAAAATTCACCCCCTAAGGGGGTGAAATGGGGGTTCAAAGTTTGTTTGGGGAAAACCTCATTTTTTAGTAGTCTTAGTACGCCGGCGAAGCCGCGGGAAAAAGCTAGTTAATTACAAAGAAAGGCTTAATAGATCTATATTATCATTTAATTATAATTTGGTGCACCTAGTACACTAGCAACTGTATAATGAATTAAAATAAATGCTTGGCGCATAATGTAATGATCCGTTTAAGGGCATAATTTAGTATCGTATTCCCGATTTAGGATCAACTCGTCACACCAAAATTTTGTTCTAACCGGTCATACTGCAGAAAGCAATAATATTTGTTTCAACCCGTCACAAGTAAATTTAGTTCTATTAAGTCACATAGTAATTTTGTAGCTATTGGTCACACTGAAAATCTGTTCCTATTCGTCATTCCGTCAATAAGTTCTAACTGGTCACAAGGAGGATACAGACTATAGAGTCTTCTTTTGAAACTCATTCATGGATATAACAGTTAGTCTAGTCTATAACAGTAAGGAGTTTGAAGAGGTTTCATATCAGTATGTTACCTACGCTCAATGATGATTAAAACATTTTGACTCAGTTACGTATGAGGAATAGATAGTCTTTTTTCGTAATTTCAAATAGAAAATTTCTTCTCTCGTAACTATGGTTACGTACGAAGAAAAAATAATCTTTATTCGAAACCAGTATCGTACAAAGATCATTTTTTCTTCCTTCGTTACCAGTTACGAAAGGTCGGTTACGTACACGGCCGAAGGGAAACTTTCATCCCCTTTTTAACCCCCTTGGGGGTTGAATTTTTAATAATGTTCAATTAATGTTATTTTTTATTTTATGTTACGCGTTTATAAGAAGTTTCAAAGAATTCGTAATGGATTCCATCTTTCAACCCCGTTTTAACCCTGTTAGGGGATGAATTATTAAAATCGCTGAAATTTTTTTCTTGTATTTTAATAATATGCCCATATACAAAGTTTCAAGTCCCGCACTCGAAAAAAATTTCGATCTCCATACAAACTTTCTACCCCTTTTTCACCACCTTAGGGGATGAATTTTCAAAAACGCTGAAATTAGTTTTCTTGTATTTTAATAATATATCTTTTAACGAAGTTTAAATTTCCTAGCTCAAAATAAAACTTGAACCCCATACAAACTTTGGACCCCCATTTCACCCCTTTAGGGGATGAATTTTGAAAAATCCTTTCTTAGTGGACCCCTAGACCTGATAAGGAACCTACTTGCCAAATTTGGACTTTCTAGTCCCAGCGGTTTGGGCTGTGCGTTGATTTAAGTCAGTCAGTCAGTCAGTCAGTCAGTCAGTCAGTCAGGTCTTTCACGTTTATATATATAGATTAGTTCAGCGGTTCTCAATCTTTTTTTTTGACGGAACCCTTTTGGAAAGCGAAATACTTGATGGAACCCTACAATACGGTGGTGGCATAGTACATTTTTTCGAGGCGACTAAAGCATAGTGTTCTAAATTCTTGCGGAACCCCTGCAGGGGTGTCGCGGCATCGGCACCCGCCTAGGGTTCCGCTGAACACACTTAGGCCCACTTACACCATTCCACTAACCCGGGGTTAACCGGTTAAACCTGGAGTTACCATGGTTACCAGTACAATTTGACGCTAGGTTAACGGTTTAACCGCTTAACTTCGGGTTAGTGGGATGGTGCAAGTGGCGCTTAGAGTATGGCTGAATTAGTCAACTTTATTTATTTATTCGCTTGCAATTCATACATAGTTTTAAAGGCACACTGAACTGATTAGATTACGTTACAGATTATATTATTGTATTATATTTACCTTTATAATAAAATAACATGTGTATTTGCTTTCGTAAAACATCTATTTGATGAAGAGACATTTTTGATTAAGTATCAAATTAATTAATCACACAGGTTAATCAGTTCATCCTTCCATCCATAAACAATATATATGTTACGTTAACATAAGTATTTGGTAGACCTCGCTAGTTTTTATTTTAACCCTATAACGGGCATACGGGCATTAAAAGTGTTAGAAATTACCTACGAAACATAAGGTTCAAAAGAATTGTTGGAAATAATTATAGCGGCAACATAAATACATCATCTGTGAAAATTTCAACTGTCTAGCTATCACGGTTCGTGAGATACAGCCTGGTGACAGACGGACGGACGGACGGACGGACGGACGGACAGCGGAGTCTTAGTAATAGGGTCCCGTTTTTACCCTTTGGGTACGGAACCCTAAAAACGACTTCAAAAGGGTGCATGTCTTACTAACATATGTTTCAAGTCGGTGCCACGCCAAAAGAGGAAGAGGAAAACGACGCCGATTGGATTGTCTCCAGGGTCTTGATGGGTCTCTAAACTATTGGACTCGAGGGCCACCGCCGGGCCTTCGTCTCTCCTGCTTATTTTTTCGCGGGTCGGAGGTTTTAGATTGCGGTGTAAGACGTTGTCTAATTGTACAAAAAGGAAACATCGTAGAGAGTGCTACTGCTAATTGACTGTTATATTCAACTAACTACTTATTATAATCCATAATTATAAAGGTTAGAAAACATCAACTTTTACCGGCCTTCTACATTCTAAACCACTTAACAACCATCGTATAGGGTCATTGCGCTAGTTTCAGTACATGCTCTAGTTTTCGTCCCCTTGACAGATTAGCAAAATAATATATTTCGTTTTTAATTTGCTTCTTGCGAAATATTTTTTTACGCAGATAGATATACATATTGTTTAGACATTAACGATTGCAATAAGTCCAAATTTGTGCAGTAATGTAGGTTTATATTCAAATTTCGTCAAATGGACGTAAAGGCCGGACAAAACTAGCGTAATGACTCTATACGTGGTCTACGGCGTACTACTAAAGACTGCTACAATGCGGGGCTTGGCTATTTTTAACCGACTTCCAAATCTCAAAGAAGGAGGTTATCAATTCGGTTGTATGTTTTTTTTAATTTTAATTTTTTTTATTTTTTTTTTATTTTTTTTATGTTTTTTTTATGTTTGTTACTCCATATCTCCGTCATTACTGGACCGATTTTGAAAATTCTTTTTTTGATTGTATGTATATGCATACAGATTGGTCCCGTTTTTGTCAAAACCCAGTTCTGATGATGGGATCCATGAGGAATCGAGGGAACTTCTCAAATCTTAAAGGCATACATATAGTGATTTTTGTATTTTTATCAACAAATCAAGCATATACATTCAGAAACGTGAAATTTGATGAAGTGGAACTGCTGATGATGATCAGAACAGAACTCTTCAACGACGCATAGTTCACGTTTGGCGATTTGTCCTCTTCGTTATGTTTGTTAAGCAAGTTAAGTTTTTAAGCCACATTTTTGTCAAGCTCGAGTTCTGATGATGGGATCCATGAGGAATCGAGGGAACTCCTCAAATCTTAAAGGCGTGCGTATAGAGATTTTTGTATTTTCATCAGAAAATCAAGCATTTTTATTAAAAACTGTCGCATTTGATGAAGTGGAACTGCTGATGATGATCAGAACAGAACTCTTCAACGACCCATAGTTCACGTTTGGCGATTTGTCCTCTTCGTTATGTTTGTTAAGCAAGTTTAGTTTTTAAGCCACATTTCTGTCAAGCTCGAGTTCTGATGATGAGATCCATAAGGAATCGAGGGAACTCCTCAAATCTTAAAGGCATACATATAGTGATTGTTGTGTTTTAATCAACAAATCAAGCATATACATTTAAAAAGTAACATTTGAGGAAGTGTAACTGCTGATGATGACCAGAACGAAACTCTTTAATGACGCATAGCTCGCATTTGGCGATTTTTTCTTTTCGTTATGTTTGTTAAGCAAGTTAGGTTTTTAAGCCATATTTATGTCAAGCCCAAGTTCTGAACATGGGATCCATGAGAAATCGAGGGAACTCCTCAAATCTTAAAGGCACACGTATAGAATTTTCTGTATTTTCATCATAAAATAAAGCATTAACATTAAAAACTGTCGCATTTGATGAACTGGAACTGCTGATGATGATCAGAACAGAACTCTTCAACGACGCATAGTACATGTTTGGTGATTTCGAATTTCGACTTTGACTTGGACTGGGACCCGGACTGGGATCCAGATCCGGACTCGTACCCGGATCCGGTTCGGACCCGGACCCGGACCTGGACTCGGATTCGGACTCGGACCTGCACTAGACACGGACTCGGACACAGACCTGGACCTTGACCCGGAAAACCACTATTATACCTAAACTAAATAAACCACTATGATTACCTACCATAAAATGTACGAGGGGCGTTCAATAAAAAGTGAGAATGAGTATGTTATATACAACTTTTATTAAATGTTATTTTATTTTTCGACATAGTCACCTTTTAGCATAATACACTTAGTATATCTTTTTTCTAAACTTAAAATTCCATTTCTAAAAAAGGTTTCATCTTGAGTACTTGAAAAATCTTGTATTGCAGCGACTACCGCGTCGTCGTCTTCAAATTTCTTGCCTCTTAGGTATTCCTTCAATCTCGGAAATAGGTAGAAATCACTAGGGGAGAGGTCTGGTGAATACGGAGGATGCTTAAGGATATCGAACCCAGCATCACGTATTGCAGCCATTGCAACGGCGGACTTGTGTGCCCGTGCATTGTCCTGATGGAACAACACAATTTTCGAGAGTTTACCTCGCCGTTTTTCACGGATCTAATTGCGCAATGTTGCTATTTGTTTGGCATATAAAGAGCCCGTAATAGTGGCTCCATGCTAGAGATACTCAATCATTACGACCCCTTTACCATCCCAAAAAACAGAGCCCATGACCTTACCGGCAGATGGGCCCACCTTGAATTTCTTCGGAGTTGGAGATGATGGCCTTTTCCATGTCATAGACTGCAGTTTCGTTTCAGGGTCGTAATGATGGAGCCATGTTTCGTCCATTGTTATAAATCGCGCCAAAAAAAGTTCCCGGTCTTGCTGTATCAGGTCCAAAGCTTCTTGACAAATCTCGACTCTAGTTTGTTTTTGCGTGTCAGTAAGCATTCTGGGTACCCAACGCGCTGATACCTTTTTCATACCCAAGGGTTCATGTAAAATATTATGCACGCTCCCCGTTGAAATCTTTACATTTTCAGCAATAAAACGAACCGTGACACGACGATCCGCCAAAACTAAGTTTTCAACTTTTTTCACAATTTCTTCAGTTACTGCTGAACGCCCCTCGTAGGTATAAAGTATGATGAGGCCAAACCCCTCCCGCTCAAACCCCCGTACACCGCACCGCATGCGCCGTTAAATGGGTTAGGTTAGGTTTGAACTGCTATCCTCACAGAACCGAACAAAAGTGGGTTAGGTTAGGTTAGAACTGCGAGCCTTACAGAAACGAAATGCTTCCTTTTCTACATAGCGCACCATCTACAATAATCTTTCACCGGGCCGCATAGAAGTCGGTTTTTTTTTTCTTAATAGTAGTTTATGCAACAGTGATATAATAAGGGTTCTTAAAATCCAAGGGTCGAAGTTACAAAACGAGACGTAGTCGAGTTTTGTAAAAAAAGACCCGAGAATTTTAAGAACCAATTATGAGCTGTTGCATACATTACTTTTTCTATGACAGCTGCAGCAAAAAAAAAAAAAAAAGAGTTATTATTAAAAAAAAAAGAGTTATTATTAAAAAAAAAGAGTTATTATTTAAAAAAAATAGAGTTATTATTTAAAAAAAAAATAGTTATTATTTAAAAAAAAAAGAGTTATTATTGTAAATGAAAACATACCTCTTTCAATCAAGATGATCGGAACTTGTATCTTTAAAAAAAATAAAGCAGTTGTATTATACTCATAAGATGACTGCTAGCAGTCATCTTATGAGCCTATAGACAAAGCATTCAAATGACATTGCTTTAGATATCACTGTCAGTCATTTAATTGACACATTTAAGTGCTGGAGTAGAAAAAAATTATATTTCAATCTTTTTGAAGGTTACTTTTTGATTATATTGTTTCTAGTGACACGGTAGGTGTCCTTCTATTAATAATGTATTTAGAGTATATATTATGTTATGACATGTACGTACTTTTGGCTTATTTTGTGATGTAGCTACGAGCTATGAAAGCGCAATCTTTACAGTAGCTGAAGATGCTTTTGTAAATTATGACTTATCCAGAAAAAAAAACATCAGCATCACGCGCCATAAACAACTTCAATCGACCCTCCATATCTCTTAAACAATAGGATGGAAACACGTGCGCGTGCGTCAATTAGCCACTCGTGTAGCGTTTAGAGCAAGTATAGAGCGATTCAGCACGCGTTGGAACTCTCAAGTGACAGCTCGCGAGGGCGCGAGGTCCGAAACGTGCGATCAGCGCGATCTATTGTCACAAGCTTGCCAGCACGTGCTTTCAAATATAAAAAAAGGTGTCTTTCTGGTCTATGATGCACGTGGTTGATCGATTGACAGGTTAAAAAACCTATGTGCGGAACGGTACGGTACGTTTGTCTAAGGCTCTAGGATAATAAATAACTTATAAAAAGTGGGATAGTATTAATGATAATAATTATGAAGTTTAGGTGTTCTAACTGTTCGTCGTGTGTCGTTTCCGTGGACTGATTCTGACAAACGCGTTATTGGTTTTACTGTGAGAAAATGATCAGCAGTGGGGCGTCTATGCAATCAGCATTGATATTTATTAGTCGTAAGCGTACCTAAGTACCTAATACTCATACTCTCATACTCATACTCATTCTTTATTGGTAATAGGTGATTACATGTCAACTTACATAGCTAGTACAAATAACATAATAAAAACAAAAATTATAAAGTATTCTAAATATTAAAGTTGATTCGCTACTTGCGTAATATTTTCATTCATTTAAGTACATTAATATTTCGCAGTCAGAAATTCTTCTATATTATAGAACAACCAAGCCAAGCCAACAAGCCAAGTTTTAAGTTTGTTCTTAAAGAGTAACAAACTAGGTGCGTCTGTTATTATTGCTGGCAGGTTATTATACACGGGATTTGTTAGCTGGACGTCCAATACGCAGTTGGTCCAAATCGCATTTCATCCATTCGTCTACTACGCAGTTTGTCCATAAGTGATGCGTCCATTTCGTGATTCGTCAATACGCAGTTCGTCCATTTCGCGATTTGTCACTCTGCATTTCGTCCATTTCGCGATTCATCATTACGGAGTTTGTCCATTTCGTGATTCGTCTATTAAGAGGATATGGGAAATGAGAAAATATCAATAATATCAGCTACGCCGATGATATGGTGCTACTGGGACCCACGGTCGGAGCCGTTAACGAGTTGTTAGGGCCCGGCCACATGTCCACGGTGCGGCGCCGGCCACCGTGTCGGCACGGTGCCGTGTACGCGACGGCACGGCGCCGTGCCGCGGCACGGTGCCGCCACACCGGCGGACGGCGCACCGCTCGGTAGTTAGTAGTTATAGTTTTGCTGTTACATACCTAGTTCTCACGTGCTAATTAATGCACAAAAATGGCTGACAATTTAGATGTCGACTTTTTAATTTCACTAGTGGAAGCTCGTCCCGTTCTCTGGGACAAGACTAAGGAAGACTAGGATAAAAATAAATACCTACACAACACACATTGAGCATGTGAAATTCCTCATTGACGTTCGTTACGCAATGTTGATTAACAAATACGAGTATGCGAGTTCCATCCTGAGGGTCTACCGCGAACACCGAAATTCGCAAATTGCGGGCATTTTTCTCTGTCACTTTAATTACGTCCAATTGGAGTTAAACAGAAAAATGCCCGCAATTTGCGGACTTCAGTGTTCGCGGTAGACCCTTTGATTTGCGAGCGAGCTGGCAACTTTGCGCAGGGAATGCTTGGAAATGTCGCGTTCATGTGAAGTTGTGTGAACACGGCATATATATGTGACAGTGACAGGGAAAAGGTACCATTTGAGTAAAATTACCGTTTACCTAATTTCATTTGAATTATAACAAATAATATTTAGTTATAGCGTAACAAACTATCCTCGGATAGTTCAGTCAAGAAATATCGAAATGCCGGGACGTGCTTCTCTCTAGCCAGTCGTGTGTTCCAAGTTGATTGGAAGAACTTCGCTTCGCTCGCTCGTTCGACAATCAATGAATCTTTGTTTCCATTCCATTAACCCCTTGACCGCCAAATACGTCAAATACGGCTACAGCCCAAAGCCCAATGTCAACCTTCGTGCCTTCCTACAAGGTTCACGAAAACGCGCCGCTCACGCACAGGTGTGTCGTACAAAGGCGTATGTAACTCAGACAAACGGTTCGAATTTTCTTAAATGACCCGTGGCTGCAGTAATGAGAGACGCATAATTATATTTTTCTTGACAAGACTTCTACATATACGAGTTGTACGGAATGCCTACAGAACAAAATGTGTGTTGGACTAAATCCATGTTGGACGACATGCTGTTGGACGAAATACGTGTTGACGTAATACGCGTTGGACGAAATGCTGTTGGACGAAATGCATGTTGGACCAAATACGTGTTGGACGAAATGCGAATTGAAATATCATTTGGACGAACTGCGTATTGGACGTACAGCTAACAAATCTACACGGAGGGGCCCATGACGTGTATAGTTTTTGCTCTCTTTGCTAATACCTATGTTCCTTAGTTAACTTAGTTAACTACATGGGTATCATCAACCTTAAATGTAAAGTTACCTATGCCTGGATGTGCCAGAGTAATCACACGTAAAGTAATTTGATGACGAATGACGTAAATAAATGTAATATGAATTCGCCATATGCGTTCTTTTCATTGCAAATCAGCGTTGTTAGAGCCTAACGAGACCGGCTGTCCGATCAGTCCACTGATCTCGTGTGGCTTCGGCAATCAGGCGAGCGAGCAAGATCAATGAGTGCGCAGAAACCGTGCGGAAACAATAACACCGTTCCCACAGGCGCGCCCCGGCCGACCCGCGTAATCGCCCCTTTATTCCTTTTTACTTTTAATTGTTTTTGAACGAGAGGTTGGCAGTTATGCCCCCGGGCATCGCCTCGTTTGTAAACGATACGTTGTTAAAAAAACATCAAGCTTCAGTTTATCTTGTAGGTACATTATTGTTGGTACAATTGTTTTGTGTGCATTTGCAATTGTTACTACTAGAGATAATAAACCACAGACAAATACCTGTTTGATTCAAACTTTATTTTTTGGCCTATTTAAGTACGCATTGTTACGTAACTGTAACATTTTAATGAGCATAATAAATAGCATATCTATTCGATTGCAAATGATAGCTATGGTCGACTGGTAGTATTGTAACATTGTCATTATTTTATTGATTACATAGATTGCTACATTATAATAATAATAGAACGATATGAATTACAAAAACGGACAATGCCTTGCAGTTGCGGCATTAAAACCAATTAGAACATTTAATAGCTCTTGAAAATCGAAATCCCACAATCAATGTTGTTTTAAGAATTCCCTTTTCCCACAATCTACAAGAAAGCAGGAACTGAATGAATCACAAAGACTAAGCGAATCATTGGGTACGTAATCGCGAATAAACGGCAAACAGGGTGCGAATCACAGATTAAGAATATTTATACCGCCGTCGTTATGAATGTGCATGCGATATGCTAATTGTTTGCTTGCCCATAATATACAATGCGTTTACAAGTATATCGAAGGTACTTACACTAATAGGCCTGAGAATATTTTCTATTATTTTCACTAAGTAAATTTTTTCTCGAATAAAGCAGATTTTAAGCGTTCCATTATTAATGCGATCACTGGAGGTGGGTAAGCTTTACACTACGTATACACTACTATTACTCAAAAGAAAATAGGGACCACTACGAATTTTCACTATTACAGGAAAACTAATTTCATGTTTATTGAAATATGTGAAACAATAGACTACTTAGGTATTGAATTTTTATAAGCGTTGATATCAACCAAAGCCTTATTTACTGTTTAAAAAAACATGATGCTTTGGGAAAAATAGTTATTAACGATCTAACCTATCTGTCATTTAAATTTGGCAAACGAGGCACCAAACACCCCTGTTTTCACGTAACGTTCAAAATATTTAGTGGTCCCTTAACCCTTAAATGCATAATGATGTATATATGCATCGTATATTTGATGGTCCGTGGCTCAATATGCAGCTATCCAAAATCACATTTATTACTTTTATTTAATAAATGTGACGTTTACGTGTTAGATTCTGAACGCACCCATAAACTTATGATAGTTTTTTTTTCTGTAGTGTCATATTTTCAATCTTTGGCGCGTAAGTTGCTACACTGGTTGCCGCGAAATTTACAAGTTCAAAATTTATTGATAAATATTAATAAGAACTGCAAGTAAAAATTATTTCTGAAAAGGATAAAAGGTAAGTGTAATGTATATTATTAACAGGTTTGATAATAATAGTATAGTTTTCCGAAAATTTGTGTTTTATATGTGATGCGTAAATACATCACCATGCAAAATCGGTTGTATTAGAATTTACTTTGTGGTTGGTAGGTATGTAGGGGAAAATGCTATGTACAAAAGAAGTCGCCGAAAGTATTTACAATTATATTTACAGTGTTATTTACATCAACTTAGGTATATACAACAAATCAACGAATTATTAGAAATATGGGATTTCGTCTTAGGCAGATCTTGTCCGTTGCCAAGCGACGGCCGGTGGCGCATCGCGCAGGCGCGCGGACTTAGGCGCGGGTGTAGAGTGGCGAGCCGAGCAGGCCGCCACAACTTTATTGTTTCGTTCTTTGTATAGTCATTGAAAAGTTTTAGAATAATTTTCTTATAAATTGGCATCCGTGGCCTTAAAGTAAAAAGTCCCTTTAAAGTACATATAGTATAATATTAAATTTACACTAAAAGTTTCATAGTGGAATTACAATTAGGTACCTAAGGAATACACTGCGTTGGTACCGTGCAGCAAAATAGACTTCCAAACTGTCGTTTACCGGATAAAAAAGAGATGTTGAAAGCAGCAGTTCCAAGGGGAACACATGAAGAAAGGATTACGCACTTTGACGGGGTTGACTTTTCGGTGACAGCATGGAAAGATAACAAGATAGTTACGCTTTTATCTGACTACATTGGTTCCCAGCCGATGGGAAAAACTGCACGTTATGATAAAAAACAAAAACTAAGAGTGGAAATACCTTGTCCAAAAATTGTGCAAGAATATAACATGCATATGGGTGGTGTGGACCTAATGGATAGCTATTTAGGCCGCTATAGCGTCAGGGTCAAGAGCCGTAAATGGTACTTACGATTATTTTATCACGTTTTGGACTTGGCCGTAATAAATTCCTGGATCTTAATGAAGAAGAATTGCATTGCAAAGGGTGTTCCTCAGAAACAACCACCGAATCTTGGTCAATTTCGCAATGAATTAGCTGATGTCCTTTGCAATATTGGATTAACTTACGGCATCAAAAGAGGACGTCCAAGTAATGCTTGCATCGAAGAACAATTACAAGCCAAGAAACGAAAAGGTACTAGTCATCCTCTTCCAAGCGTAGATGTAAGAAAAGATGGCGTTGATCACTGGCCTATGATTGCTACTCGTCTTAGGTGCAAAATACCTAGTTGCAACGGGACAACATCTTGGTCTTGCTCAAAATGTAATGTGCCTCTTTGTTTGAACCCAAGAAATAACTGTTTTACATATTTCCATCAATAATATTATGTAGAAAACTCCAGTGAGTCTCAAACATGTTCATTATTATTAAACGGGTCACTTTGCCAAAAGTAGCTCAACCTGTTTAGGGTTTATTTCGAAAAACTTAGTCATGAGCATTCGGCCGGATTCAGATTCGCAAAGCTACATTGTTCCGTGAACGGGAAAGACATAGGTATATAATTATTAAATTTTCTGTTTGCCCAAAGGTTGACTGGTGGAGAATGCTATTTGGGGTGAAGTCTATCTGTTGTACGTTAAGTTATTTGTTTTGTGCTATAAAGATACGAGAACAAATGTAATAATAAATTGCAGATTATAATTTTACTGTTAAATATGTAATCTTTAGCGTTTAGACGTTAATGCATAGTGATATATATATGCATCAAGTCTTTTTCGGAAAAAATATATGTTTTTTTAAATACTATGATTTTTTTCTTTATTTTTCCCTCAATCTATACAACATGACACATCTATTTCAATTTATTAAAAAGTTATACAAAAAATCATGCATTTAAGGGTTAAGTGGTATCCAGATGAGACAATTTTTCACCAATCTGATGAAATTCTCCGATCGAATCAGCAGGTGCGGACACATAAATGCCAATTTTCATAGTAATTATCTATGGAATGAATTTTCCTGACTGATCAGTGATCAGTCAGTCAACTGATTTGATCAGTCATGTCTGGATACCACTTTAGTATTTTCTTTTGAGCAGTATCTTTGTAGGTAAGTAGGTACAGTTTATGTATTTTTTGGGAGATTTTAGCAATCCAAAAAATTCTTCACATAATTTTAAGGCGATATAGGTACTTATCTTTTGTAAACGACGTAAGTACTTGGTAAACGAAAAGACAAATCGCCTGATGGTAAGCGGTTACCGTCGCCCACGGACGCCCATGGACAAAACTAGAGGGGTTGTAAGTGCATTGCTGGCGTTTTAGATGGGAGTACGCTCTTTTCTTGAATGTTTGAAGATCGTATCGGCCCGGAAATATCGCTGGTGATAGTTCATTCCACAGTTTAGCTGTGAGAGGCAGGAAGTTTCTGGAGAAACGCACAGATGAGGATTTGCCAACCATCTAAGTAGGAAATGTCGCGTATAGCGATGGCGGAAAGAAGCGGAAGAGATTAATCCGAACAATTACTCGGAGAACTCATCTATTATGATCTATATGCAGAGAAAAAAAAAAACAATCTTTACATTACAGGCTTATCCCATCGAAAGCTCTCGTTAGAATAATTACAGAATAACAATCAGCGTCCATCCCAAAGGAAACGCGTGTCCTACACGCGACACCGTATCATGCACAATATAACGAACAATCTTTACAAGCAAGCTACACCTACATGAAATTTAATACAAATAGCAGTACGATGCAAATTGAAATACATTTCTGTGTAAACTTACCCCCTTTTGTTTTTGAATGGTGAACAGTTGACAGCGGAGGCCGAGTGTTGCTAGTGTAATAATCGCCACGTGAAGGGTTACCAGAGAAAATAATTGGCGCCCCGCGGACAGTTAATGTTTTGATAATGACGAGTGCGCGTGCGTAGATTTTTGTTGGATTTCGGGAGCGAGCGCTATTGTATAAATAGTTCATAAACAAATAAATAAAGTATTGTTTGCCCGGGAAGGGATACAGAAATATGAAAGTTCACCTACTTTCATGTGGCTATACCTGCATAAACTGAAAACCCCCTAATTACTTGAATATTACATGATATACAAGGTTTATATATAAAACAGATACCTACTAAATACGAAGTATTAAATTATTTGCACAACAAAAATCGTATTACTGATTAACATTTTATATGTGTCAGTCAGGAAATCTGAAACTGAGTAGGTAGGTACCTATTATTTTTAAAAATACGTAAACAATGCCTTCGTTTTTAAAACGAGTACCTAATGTATGAAATGAAATGAAATGAAAGTTTATTCACGAGAACATATGGTACAGTAGATGTTATTAAGTGTACATATTGACCCATGATATGTTCGACCTTATGGCATGTGAAAATTATATGAAACATTTCATATTCAGTCTGGCCAGATATCGTTCCCGGTAAACCAGTAAAAACGTGATTTAAAAAGTAATAAAGTTTTTTTTTGAATTTGCGTTGCCGGGATAATTGGAACCTAAATAGGGTATATTCAGATCGATTATAGGACAATTTTAAAACTCTCAACTGTGCAGTCAACACTGAAACACGAAATTATCAAATAGGGATAGTCAACTGTTTACTGTCTACACTGAAACTTGAAATGATCAAATAGGGATAGTCAACTGTGTACAATCAACACTGAAACTCGAAATTATCAAATAGGGATAGTCAACTGTTTGCTGTCTACACTGACACTTGAAATTATCAAATAGGGACAGTCAACTGTGTACAGTCAACACTGAAACTGGAAATAACAGACGCAATGATCAAATTGAAACTGCAACTCTAATTGACCGCCTTCCAATTAAGTCACCCGCCAGTTCTTGGCCTGACAAGTTAAAACACGGTAGTGCGTATTTAGGTATTTGGGTCTTGAAAAAACCTGTAACTCCTTGTTTGACAAAGGAAACCTTGAAATTATGCTGCCACAGCTTAGAGGTTTGCTTACAGCATAAAATCTCAATTATGTATAATTTCATTTACTTACTACATATTTGTAAAGTTTGTCGTTGCTTTGGATTTCACCCAAGAAAGAAACAAAGAAAATAGGCATAGTAAGCAAAATCGTAAGTAGCTGTCGTCTTGAGTAGCCGAGCGCTCGGCTAATGTTGTTGAAATATTGATTAATATTGTCGCCATGCTGGATTGCCACTCGTGTCGCTCGAGCACTTCCCCCCACCGGATCTTCCGGTTCGAAACTCCTTTCATGCCTCCATTGTTCCCCACAAGTGCCTTGAGAGCGCTTCCGAAAATATTCAAAAAGATTTTCTAAACAATGAAAAATATTTTCAGCCATAGACAATAGGAAACTTGTGTACGCTCAATTGAGCATCTGTGTTAATGTTAGTTATTTTATTCGTATTGTTAAAGAATGTGGGGTTAGTAAAATTCCATTGGGTACCCCATTGTTGTTGAAGCCGTACATTGTTGTAATCAACAAATTAATTCAACCGATCACTCCATCGATAGAAGTGTTATATAGACTGAAAAGTATCTTTTGTTTTCCGAGCCACCTGGATTATTCTTTTATGTATTTGATTTTTCGTCATTTTAGTTAGCTTCCACGTTTAGGTACAACTACTGTACTCTGTAGGTACCTACAGAGATATCTGTGTCAAGATAGGATTGAACTTATATCTCATTTTTATGTTATTGAAAGGCGCTATTTAGCATAGTATTGTTAATTTTAAATCTATATATTTGTATGCCAGCAGCAGATGACGCTCGAGCATGCTCCGATTTCTTTGTTGTAACTGGCATAAGCAAAGTTACAAATAAGTAATGCCACAAACATTAACAATAACGTTATACCACTTTAGAATAACGTGACATGTTGAAGGATTTAGGAGGATCACGCCTTTGCAGTACGATAGTTCTTTTAGCATAAGCCAGGTAGCCTTATTATTCCTAAATTAGTTCTTTGCTTAACGATTATCAAAAACGACTAAAAATGCCTGAAGCATTGCCGTTGCTAGATCTGGATCGGCTAATTGTTGGATATTAAATACATAATGTAATTTGTAAATTGAATACGCCTAATTGTGTTCCTTAAACTTCCGTATACGTATTATACGCCTCCGCTACGAAAATAATTTAGAACATGTGAGACCTAATTTGAATCCCAGGGAAGCATACCTTACTTACTCACAGTCGGCGTCGATGTGCAAAATTATACCTTACCACAGTATATAAATATTGTTAACAAGCAGTTCAATACAATTTAAGTAAAGCTTTTGATCATGGACGGCATTTTTTCAGGCCCATCTGTCGTTGCCTCGTGTCCTGTTTTTCTAACGCGTTTCTTTTTCGCCAACTCGATCGGCTTTGCTAGCGGGGGGTCGGAATTGTGTTCCAAGTACACTAACGATTGCTCGGTTTTGTTAGTTGCGCCCTTTGATTGTCCGATTGTGACGGATTTGCGAAAAGGCCATTTGAGAAAGAGGATTAGAGAAAGCGTGCGGAATGTAGGCCGATGTTTTATAAAAACGTCACGACAGACGTGACGTTATTTGGAAATAATTTTGTCAGCTTATTAACAAAATGAAATCCGATGAAATACATACATAAATGTAATTAATTATGCTATAGCCCCTTAAGTTTGTTTGGTTTGTAAAATAGGTAGGTGTAACCTACATAGGTACTATGAGAGTTTTAGGAACGTTGTCCATGCGAAAAGCATGTTCAGCAAATTAACTCTACCAGATCGATTGACTAAAAATAATTCAGTTTGTACCTACCACGGTTTTACCGGACGTGTAACGTTGTTGTTTACTTGTAAGTTAAACTTGTAATTTTTATTTAATTATTATTTATTCGGTAAGGATAAGCTTAGAATTTTACCTTTTCAATCCTTAGCTTTGCTCGCTTGCTCTACAATAACTCTACAGGTCTTGCATAACAAATATTTTTTCGAAATACAATTTAATCTAGCTAAATATGAATATCCTAGTGCTTTGTTGGTTTACCACCACAATACATAATACTTACCTATTGATAAGCGTCATATCTACAATACACATGGTGTGTCAGACATCGAAGAAGAATTATAATGATTGTGACTTTCTACCCTGCACGTGAGAAGCTTAGCCCTCTACTTTCCCAGGGCATAGCCTGTATATGTTACCAAACAAGTCCCCTGAGGTATACCTACAATGACGAATCATCTGCCTACATCTCCGTAGATTTAATTAAGTCGTTCGTGACACGTGAGGTTGAATGGGCCGCTCGTTTTGTGACGCATTGTTGGCAAGCAGTGGGAGGCTGGTTTCCGAACGCACCTGTCAACGGTGTCGCCAGAAAAAAAAGTGGACTCTACATTTTGAACTTAAAGTTTATAATGGCGCGTAGGTGTTTTATAGGTGCGTGGGTCTTTTATACAGTATCGAATGTCTCAATATGGTGCGACGAGACGGTTAAGAATTGTCGGTTTGTGACAATGGTGATAATTGATCGCTGCAGATCTCCAGATGTCGGGATATATACCATTTATAGGTTACGTGGATACAACGTTTCGCTTGTATAGTATAACAGTAAAACTCGCTGTTTTTATTGGACGAAATTTTTTATGCGTTGGACAGTTTATGCAGTTTTATTTTATTTGACCCATTTTCCAGTATAGTTGATCTAGCTAATGGTTATAAACAAGATTTGTTACTACATATACCTCTAAAGTAATTCAACAAAGTTAATACAAAGCTGCTCATACTTAAATATTGAAACGTAGCGGTAACCAACACTTTAAGGGCCAGTTGCACCAACCACAGTTAACAGACTGATCAACGTCACGCAGCAGAGATCTATGAAACTTCCCATTCAATAAAATTTAGCGAACGCTTTAACGGCTTTAAGAAAAATATCACGAATGATCACGATGGGCCAAAAATAGGCCAAATATGATCACATGATTTCTGGACGACCCCGTAGCAACTGTAACGGTGGCGCACGAACCAAGACATGCTTGATGGATTGTTTGGTCTTCACAACGTATAATTGGACAAGTTGCTTGGTGTTAGTTGGTATTCATTGTGTCGCTCCGTGGTATATTAAAAACTCCGCTCTCTGAATTTACGGCACAGCAATGTGTCAACAAAACCAAAGATTTGTAAATTCGAACGATTGAATCATAATGAACTTGTCGGCGCGTTAAGCTCCCTCCTATGCCAGCCCTCTATTAACCTGCAATCAGTACACGAATGGGTTTAGGCAAATATTTGGTTCATTATAGATGTGCAACGTGTCGAGAGCTCCCGCGGCGCGCAGCGCGCATGAGTCGAGGGGTGGCCAACTGGGCATTTGGGTAATGTGCGTGTACCATCGATGTACTACAATACCCTGTAAGTACATCGGTGGCGTGTACGCACCCCGGGCATGGTGTGTCGGTTGAAGGACTCATGTCTACTGATTCATTACGAGTATAAATTAAATATTTTGCAAAACGTGTGTTTAAGATAGGAATAACTAAGGGATTGAGCAGTTAGATCTTTTTTATTGAACCATGTTTGTTTACTATTTGATAAATCAGTTAAAACTAGGAGTGTGAATTTATTGTCTATTAATAATAAGTATTTCTAAATAAACTTGTTTATTCGTTGCTGATTGTACTCGGCTTCATCTTGTTTGTCCCTTGTTGTCCCATCTCATCTCATGTCTATGGCTTCGCTCATATAAACAATTTAGGTAGGTGCTCTATGCGTATTGAATTACCATAATTATTTATCCAGCTATGGAAAATACACTTTTTAATGACTCTGAGATACCTACGAGTAAGTTATTTCAACTTAGGTAGGAATTCATACAATTGTATTATATATTTAAGTATTTTGAAAATCTATGAGTTTACTTTTGGGCAAGAGTCACTGTCTCTCATTGGATCATAAGTAAAACAGGAAATGTGTAAAATTGTAAATCCATGTTTTTTTAATCTACTTACTATTATTACCGACACATTTGTCATGCCAACCTAAATACATATGTATTCGTCTTTCGGGAGGTCGAAATAGTAGGTATACGAGTATGACTGAAATAAAGAAGAAGAAAGAAAATAAATTTATTCAGGACGTTTATATGTAGGTAACTAGGTATATCCCTATAAAGTTCTCATTTCATCGGCTGAGTTTGATTTTCTTTATCTTGTGCTGTTTTTTTTTATCTTGTCTAAGACTACCCCTTATGTGAGAAAGGAGAGAACAGGAATTAGATTGACTCCACTAAGGATTTGATTAAGTCACATTGCCATAATTATTTACTTTTTGGTAGATACGAGTATACCATATATATTTTGGTATAATATACTGCCAAGTGGGTTTGCAAAATTATTACAACATAAAATATGAATAAAAATGTTGCATGAAACAACAGTGAGCATTTTGACAACTCGACCAATATGGCAAAGCCGAGCGCGGGTAAGCGAAACTCAGTGAACAGTTTTCAAGTGAACAAGTGACAGTGGGCGTTAAGTATTTAGTTTTATTAAACATATTGTACATTTTCTTCAAGGACTGAGAAGCATCATGTTTCGAGAGCGGTAAGTCGAGTGGCTTATAATGTAATGGCATAAAAAATAATACATATTAATTAAAAAAAAGAACTAATATAAGTCGCACTGATATCTTAATTTCGCTGACTCAACCGCACAAGCTTCTTCGTCAATTGTCTGTGTCAATGTTCTTTTTGTCTTGATTACTAATGTAGAGTGCTACTTTTTGATCTATTGACACGCACTTTACAAATCTTCTAAGCTCCCGCTTTAACCTACTGTAGAACTTGTCTCGGTACGGTAATTGCTCAAATCTAGGCAAAGCACGCGCGGCAGTCGTATTTATTTATTTACTTGGTATTTACGAAACAGTAACGAGGTCCCTCGCTTTTTAACGGTTTTCGTTCGCTCTGTTCGTTGTGTTCGCGGTGTGCGCGTGATTTTGTCGTTGGATTTGTTTGTAGTTCCCGTTTTCAGGTCGTTAGTAACTTTGAGTCTGGGAGTTCGTAAAAAAATGGCGGAAAATGCTTTTGGGTTGGTACCTTAAGTTTTTTATGTTGTTGTGGAATAGGTACATAGTTTACGGAGAGTGTGCTTTTTTTATGAAAAGTGTTTTACGTTGAAATAAAGTTTTATTATGAATACCTAGAGCGGTATTTAAACTTTATTTGAAATTATCTTGTTATCTGCGGTTTGAACAAGACCATGTCTACACATCTTGAGCGTTTTGGATAGGTAATATTCATGCGAGCGTTCTGCGTTAGAACTGTTTTTTTTTAAGTTATAATAGGTATTCTAATAGAGATGCCCCGAATAGTGGTTTTGGCCGAATACCGAATACCGAATATTCGGCCCCTCTCTCGCTCGAATACCGAATATTCGGCATGACATGCAAACATTTTGAGTCACAATTATTATGAAAACTGATCGCTAACAAAGCTCAACGTTAGATGACGTTAGCTAAGATATATTTTTGTTGAACAGCATTAATGAATAGAGTCAAACAAAACAGACTAATGATAATAATAAAATGTTTTTAAATCAACAAATGCTCAAAAAAGGGTCTTAGTATTTAACAACTTTCTAAGAACACATTCTAAATATACCTACAAAGTCCTTGGTTATTTTTATTGTGAAATTTTTCTTTTTAAGTAGGTGCAACAGATGTTCGGTATTCGGCCAAATACTAGGCAACATTCGGCCGAATACCGAATATCCGGCAAAGTGGCCGAATAGGCCGAATACCGAATACTTGCCGAATATTCGTGGCATCTCTATATTCTAAACAATACTACGTATGTATTGCTCATTGATAGATACTAGACACTCCAGACAATATTGTAAAACAAAGGGTAAGTAGGTATATGGAAGTTAAGACGAGCGCGACATCTCTCATTAGTAGGGTTTCTTCTGGGTTATCCTCATCGTTCACTGTGCGACCTCAGAACTAGTCAGAACGGGTCAGACCTCGCGATTAGTGACATTTATGCGTAATCTAAGATCACAATTATCCTGGCACGTCTGAGGCGCTGGGCTCAGAGAGCAACGGGAAGAACACGCCAGTAGGCAGTGTCAAAGTTCTGCTGAGCGCAGCACTAGCGGTTGTCAAATATTTGCGCGCTGCGACGCAACATAGCCGACGCCGCGGGCTGACGTACGTGTAGGGTGCCTACAAACTAAAATGTGTCTGAGATTTTGGATGCGAAATAGATACCTATAAAAAAAGATAAATGTACAAAAAATCAACATTATTCTTGGTGGGCCTTGGAAAATCAATTTCCTTTACTTTTTTGAGACAGCTTGGCCTGTTGATAAAAAAATATAAGAGTATTAACAAATTCAGAATGCCGTCAATAAGAAAGGATAGGTCTGCTGACTTTCTTTACACATGTCTTTTGCAGAGACTTTTTTATGTGGCTAGCGAAGTTTAGCTATGCCTAAATGCCGTGCTGCTTCAATTTGTATTGTTCCTTACGAATGGTTCTGCCTGTACGAATTGACTTTAATGTACATATCTACATTTCTAAAATTAAATTGTTTGGTTAGTGATAAAATAAGGAACAATAACAGTGAGTGCAAAATACGATTTTAGAAGCCTTTTCAAATCGCTTTTTTTTGGCGGTGCTTTTGTTATACAGACGTTAAACAAAAAATAAGCTTTTCCCGCACTGTCCTCTGTTCTCCAAGTGCATGGAGCACCTACGCTCCGCCACCAATTGGCCCAATCGTGCGTAAACACGCGCCGTGGTCTGAACCCCCACCCGGCCCGTTTCATGGCCGTCTCCTGCATCCACCTAGAGCGAATACTATACATATAAGTATCATAGGCATTCATTCTATAAAAGGTATAACATTCTTATATGTGCTGCCTGCAGGGTGATATAGGTTATTTTCCGGAAAATATAAAAAATGTCATATTGCATAGTTTGTACCTACTTATAAGGCTTTTGTAAAGTTTAGTAGTTTGTGGTAGCTGGACCATACTCGGATAGATGCATTAAAATTATAATTTTATTGTAGATAAGTATCCTTTTACATCGACCCTTTCTCCACAGGGGATCAGGATGATCTGATTAGAAAGTTCGCGGCCAAATTAAGTATAGGTACTAATGATACTAATATAATACTAATGTACTACAAAACGCATTCGATTACTAAACGTTTTGCATGAGATATAAAATACTGTATCCTAAAGAAATAGCCAGTGACTAGGTAGGAAGTAGGACCTGCACGTAAGCAAATATGCGGCTAGGTGACGTTCGCAATGTCAACTGCAGCTGCACCTACTGTTCCGATATTACTACATCAGCATTGATATTGCCGCTGTATCTGCCAATTTTTTTGATAAAATGTGTGACAGTATGCTGCTGTAGATGGCATCCAAATGTCACCTTTATGAAAATAATGAGCACTGTTTTACATAAGCATATACTGAAGTCAAAGTGAAGTAGGTAGGTTCTCTTAATTCAAAATTAGGTATGTTCAGGTTTATTAATGGCCATACCACAATTTCAATTTTCAATATATTTAGTCACCGAAATGGATTAAAGGCAAATCTTTTCAGCAGTGTTTTCAGTTTACAGTTACCAAATATGAAGGCGGTTGTAGTTACACGGATGCGGATGGGCGTGGTGCGGGGGCGTCGCCCAGTCAAGCACTCGCTAGCTTCCGAAACAAAAGAGCAAGGAAAACAAGCCATCTATACGTACGGCTACCATCAGTTTGGCATTGACATAAACGCCGTCGAGAATTTAACGTAATTTACTTTCTATACCTCTCGCTCGTACTCGCATATTAGTGCATATACGAGATGTATAGAAAGTAAATTACGTTCTCGATAGCGTAAATGTCAGTTTTGACACTGTCAGTGACTCATGGTACGGGCTCTTGAGCTTCGTGCAATATTGCCATAGTTATAAGTATGTTCACATGCATAGCGATAGTCTAGCTAGCAAATTCTGTCACGTAAACAGGCTAAGTGCGTGTCTGACAACCACAGTGTGGGTAGGGGTTTGTACTTTCATACGATAATAAAATAATAAATAAATAAAAAAGCCTTATATTTCTTACAAAAAATAAAAATTACACACTTTTAAATAAACCTATTTCTACAAAACAGTTCTACGTTCTAACATTGCTTTATACTTAATTTATAATATCTAATAATGTAAGAACCCCTCGCTACTCGAAGGTGAAGGCCTCCTCTAGTGATTTCAAAGCGTCTCTCATACGATACCGATACCGACACCAATATACATAGCTACAAACGCTATACAATCAAAAAACATACACCCGAATTGATACCCTCCTCCTTATGAGATTTGGAAGTCGGTTAAAAAGAGGGGGATATGTGAGGTACGTATCTTAACTCAATGTAATTACCTACTTTCTAGATTTTATTTCAGATACCACTTTGTGAGAACGCCTGTGCTTAGTTACAGCTTCTTAGAACTAACCAACTGCAGACGGAAGAATAGACACACTTACATATATAGTTAAACTAGTATAAGGATTTCCCGTTGACTACGGAATCCTATTATGAACGACACCGAATAGGTCCCAAATATTCCGGCGCTCCACTAATTTCAGACACAGTAGGTAGTAGTTTTTTTTAATTATTTTGATTAAGTTTACTAGTGCCTTTAATGGTTGATCATCAGACGAAGGTCAGAGTGTACACTACAATTATAATAATATAAAATATTTTTAAAACAATGAAACCAATATGAAATGATTTTAGTTTTGACACTTATTAATTATAACGGTAATACGCATAATATTAATATGTACCTACAAATATAGTGCATATAATTATATCAGTCAGTCTCGGTCCAAAAAGTACTCACGTTGACTGAAGTAGCATGACAAATACGAACTTTTCGGAGAAAACACGACAAAAAACAATTAGGTATGCACTACATCTGTAACTTTGTCTTTGTCTACAAATATTATAGGTGCGGTCCAAAATATAGTTACGGTTCTTATTTACAGATATAAACCGATAGTATAAAAAAGGAGGTACCATAGAGAAACGTGTTTCAAAATAACAATAATAGTACCTATTATAAAATGTATTGTCATTTAAAGGTATATTTTTAGGTAGGTATAAATTAACACAATTAGTCAGCATAAGTAATTTGTCAATTTCCACACGCGTATAACACATTGTCCATGAACAGATGCTCAGATATTAATAATACAATTAATAATTACATTAACGACCCAAACATTCATTAAACCAAACCAGTCTTTAAATAAACCCACAAACTATGCGTGAAAAATTACTAAAAGTGTTTACACACCGTGGCAGATAGTGTTAACTTTAACCCTGCACCCTCGTTCAACCCTATTAAAACAAATAAACCAACTTCAACTATTCTCCGCCAAACCTAAATGATCTTTATTGTTATGGCAGTACAGCTCAACTCGGCTGCATATGTAAGTTAGTAATTTATGAAGCATTCACGGGTTACGTAAAGGAGGGGTTTTGGCTGGGCGTAGTTGGAAGGCGGGGCTTCTCAGTCCAGTCGCGCTTCGTTCCTTAGTCGGGAGCGAGCGGCCCGCGATGCCGCACCATGACACCTCCGCACAGCTTCGCGATCCGGGACCTGCTGCCCGAAGCCTCGTCCCGGTCCCCTTCGCCCTCCGATACGGAGCTAGATGTCACCGGCACGGAAACACCGCCTCCTAGCTCTTCAACGAACGAGAAGCGAAACGAAAAGCCGGCCTACAGTTACAATGCACTCATAATGATGGCAATACGAAGCAGTCCAGAAAAAAGACTCACACTAAATGGAATTTACGAGTATATAATGAAGAACTTCCCCTATTACAAAGAAAACAAACAAGGTTGGCAGAATTCCATAAGACATAATTTAAGTTTGAATAAATGTTTTGTTAAAGTGCCGAGGCACTACGACGATCCCGGTAAAGGGAACTATTGGATGTTGGACCCGTCTTCGGATGATGTCTTTATCGGAGGAACCACTGGAAAACTAAGAAGACGGTCTACGGCCGCATCTAGGTCAAGACTAGCTGCATTTAAAAGAGGAGCAATGTTGCATCCCATGTTCGGGAATCCTTATGCGTCGCTGGTGGGGCTGTACCCTCCTTTGTTGTCTGTGTACGGTCGGTACGCTTTACCGAGCCCTTTACTGAGGCTTCCGCCACCTCCGCCTAGTCCATATCACCAACTCTACAGACGAATCCAAGGATTGGCTTCAGGTAATCCTCCTGACGATCCAGACCCTCAACTAGTGAAGCACAGCTGATAGAGCCTTGGAGAGATACCCTCATGCTATCTCTAGCAACGGCACAGGACTGATGTGGTGGATTCAAACTGTGATAGGTGTACAGTAAAGGAAGTGTCGCTATTTATTATTAAAGTAAGATTATATTTAACGAATTTAAATTAATGTTAAGAGGCTTGATTAAGTTATGGGCGCAATAAATGTTTGAGCAGAATGCTTATACTTGTGTTTAATTAGAATATTCCTATTGGTTTTGTGATACATGGATGGCACAACATTTTAATTTATTTCCTATTAGGCTTTTAGTACCTTTTTAATATCATTTTATTTTGTTGTTATGGAATTTTATTCAAACACAATTCAATTAAAGTATAAAATAACAAATATTAAAAAGTAATATAATTACTTACCTACCTTAATTATTATAATTAATTAATTAATTATACAGTAATTTACAAACATAAAAACTAAATCTAAAAATTAACAACACATAAGGGGCCCACTGATTAATAATCCGCCGGACGGTATCGGCCTGTCAGTTAGAACAAAAAATGTCAGTTCCGAACAACTGACAGGCCGATACCGTCCGGCGGACTGTTAATCAGTGGGCCCCTTTATACTCGTACTATGGTCGACAGGTATTTTTTAATGTTATTTTGAAGTTAGTTATTTTAATAAGATCTTGAGACTTGAAGAGGTGTTTAGTAAATATAAGTACGAAATCGTGAACAGATTTACTAAACACCTCCACCTCCACAGTAGCGATAATTATAGTCTCCAGCTACATATTCTGTTCTTTTTCTAGGCCTAAGAGGCCATTTAAACGGTTGCAGTTTCTTTTTGAATTTCGTTATACCTGTTAAGTTTTAATTTTATTTCATTAGCCTGATTTAGGTAGGTATATGTAAATCTAAGCAAGTAGGTAGTATGCTTAAGAAGCTATGCATCTTATTCTTTTTACAGATTGTATACAATTACAAACGTAAGAGTTAAATATTCTTGTACCTGTTGCTTGCATCTGGAGATCAATAAACGGAATATTAGATTCTGCCCGCGGCTTCGACTGCTTGGAATGATGATAATTGAGAAAAACTCTCCTATGTCATTTCCCGGCCGTCAAGCTATCTTCATACCACATTCATAATACTCGTATTACTAGCTTTTGCCCGCGACGTCGTCTGTGTGGAATTAGTAATTTGGGTAGTTTATTTTTTATCCGATCTGCTTTTATTGATTCCTTACACAAACTTCCTTATTTGCGAGACAACTATAATGCCTGGATAAAGTGTGATTGGAATCATACAATTATCAGGCGATGCATCAATTATCTCACTTCCACCCCGCGTTTCACCCTCTCAAGGAATGAATTCCGAGATAAAACCTAAGCTACGTCCTTCTCTAGGACACTGTATAAGCGGATGTCCTTTTTATTGGGATAAGGTGGTCTAATTTACATAAACCACTGGTAGAAACTGGAAAACTTAGTCGTTTTGTTTGCCAAAACAGATAGATACTTTAGATGGATAAACAATTTATTCATTTCCACAAACATGGTACCTAATTACAAAGAGAGATTTATTAAACATTGGCATGAAGACAAGGGAGTTTCAGCCTTTTTCTTTTTGTACGTTTAAAAGGTGTACCTAGTCGATATTGGTTTTAAAATACCTAGTTGGTATTTTTTGTATGGGAACGAAAACGGTATTTTTTCGTTCTTTGTTAATTTTTGCATTTCTAATTGGGCAATCTAATAATACGAAATCGTTACCTAAAAACACCTCCGAGTCCTACATTTCGAGTATAACGGCTCGATTCGGGAAATGAATTAGAGATTAACTAGATACGATATAGTAAAGATATGTGCCGTTCCACGGAAAAAGGTACCTTATGGCGGCTGGCGCCGCGATTCGGGAAATGAATTAGAAATTCACTAGATACGATATAGTAAAGATATTATCTTTACTATATCGTATCTAGTTAATGTCTAATTCATTTCCCGAATCGCGCCGTAAAATAATTCGATAAATATCTGTGCCTGGGAACCCGTAAAATGGCCGCTCGATCGATCGTGACGTTCTAGGTTGGTGCCTCAGAGCAGTTGGAGCATATTTTTTATATTATTAAGATAAATAGTTTAGAAGATATCGAAAAGATAAATTTTGAAAGAATGGTACTTTACTTTAATATTACCTGAAATGGTAGTTTATATATACTACAGGAAAACGTATAAAAAATCAAGGACGAGTCGATCTTACACAACAATATTCATACTTTGTAAAATATTGTGTGATACATTTACTGTACCGACGGTACAGTGTACCCCGTACGGTACGAAATCCTTTGGGTGCGAGTCCGACTGGTACTTGGTTGGTTTTGTTTTTATCTAGGTACATTTAAGGTACGAAACCCTAATACGATTTTAACGTACTTAGTTTTTCACCTCAAATATGGCCAGTTGGACTATGTATAATTTGCTATAAGATATATTAAAATAATAGCAGCTCAATACTCGTATACTCTCTTACCTAAAATATTCCAGATAATCCACGCAATCCAGATCTTCATAATTGATTGAATATCATCATAAAGGTCAGCAGGTACTTAGCAAGTTTTCAAAATAAATGGCATTCATAAGTATTCATAATTTAAGAAATGATTAACAATGGGTACACCTAAATAAAATGGAAACTTATTTAAATTGAATGGCTTCCTACAATAGCTGTTAAGCAGTGTATAATACTTTATATTTAGCGGTTTGTTCCATCTTTTCGGTTATTAGTATTACGCAAATATGCAGTAGGTACAATCACGATGTTTACTTTTGTTTCTTACTTATATAATACAATGCACAAGTTGGAATGGCATACATGCATTTACAAACAACTATTCGTTTGATCGGGCCCACGTACCAAGGAATATTCTATTTTTAACTCAAAGTATATTTCGCTACCATTTCGTGTTGTAGTAAAAATGTTCAAATTAATTTAATTTTGGTGTTTTTAGACATTGTTAAGCGGGTCGTAAAAATGTAACATGTAGTAAATATTGAATCATTAGCGCTTGTTATAACTGCGAGGGCGTCCAAACATTTATTGTAAGTATTTACGGACCGGAGCGCGCATAAAGAGAGCGTTTTAGCGCTGCCATGTGTGAGACGAGACTGTCCCTCGCTATGACAGCCAAGTAAAAAAGTAAACCACTTTCTTTCTTTGAAGAATATTGTTTTTGCATGATTATTCGGTTACGATTATATAACATTGAAAGAAAGTTAGGTATATTAAGATATTTGTTGTACAATGGGGAAAACAAGGAGGGGCACACCCGAGCTAGGAAAAAGTAGAATCTTGAGCGTTGCGAGGGTTTCAATGGAATATGGTTAAAACAAAATTTGCTACAACAGGGAAATACTAGCTTTAAGACATTACTAGTCGTATCCAAATTGATAATATTATGTATTTAACAATTACCTATAACATTCTAAATAATAACTTAAAAAAAGAGATCCTAAGAGACAAAGATAAAGATAAGATAAAGATAAAAGATAGTTTATTCAAGTAGGCATAATTACAATGCGCTTATGAACGTCAAATAAGCTAGGTAGACCGGCTCCAACCCTACACCTCTGCCCCGAGAAGATTTAAATCCCCCCTCAATTGGAGGAGGGTATCCCATTATGGGACCGGCAACAAACTCGGCGGGACACATCTTTTCAAAAATAATTACATCTTATAATTAACATGCATTACGAGAAAATAAGGAAAAAAAATACAATTTAAATTACTATAGAATTCATGCAATTATACACATAAGGTGTAATAGAAATTTGATTTAGAAAATATACATATGTACATGGAATCATACAAATTCGTAGCTCTTTCAGAAAACATATCAAATTCTTACAAAAGGAAAAGAAAATAAAGTTATTAAACGAAATGGGAAAACATATTATATAAATCTGATTGATTATTATGAATTACCAACATATAATATTTGATGTGCTTTCCTGCTTACCTGAGCTGTGTCACCTATAACTCTATACATAATACAATGTTTTTAATTGCTACTACTTTTTATTAGGGTTCCGTAGCCAAATGGCAAAAAACGGAACCCTTATAGATTCGTCATGTCTGTCTGTCTGTCTGTCTGGTCTGTCCGTCTGTCTGTCCGTCCGTATGTTACAGCCACTTTTCTCCGAAACTATAAGAACTATACTGTTGAAACTTGGTAAGTAGATGTATTCTGTGAACCGCATTAAGATTTTCACACAAAAATAGAAAAAAAAAACAATAAATTTTTGGGGTTCCCCATACTTCGAACTGAAACTCAAATTTTTTTTTTCATCAAACCCATACGTGTGGGGTATCTATGGATAGGTCTTCAAAAATGATATTGAGGTTTCTAATATCATTTTTTTCTAAACTGAATAGTTTGCGCGAGAGACACTTCCAAAGTGGTAAAATGTGTGTCCCCCCCCCTGTAACTTCTAAAATAAGAGAATGATAAAACTAAAAAAAATATATGATGTACATTACCATGTAAACTTCCACCGAAAATTGGTTTGAACGAGATCTAGCAAGTAGTTTTTTTTTAATACGTCATAAATCGCCTAAATACGGAACCCTTCATGGGCGAGTCCGACTCGCACTTGGCCGCTTTTAGTTTCTGGTTTGGACCATGCATGTTTGTCTGTCAAGTAGTCCTCGACTCTGTAATAAGCTTTTAACATCAATGACTTTTTTAAGTAATTCTTAAGAGCTGGAAAGGGTAATCTTAAAGCATCCTCAGGTAACTTGTTATAAAAAAGCGGCCAAGTGCGAGTCGGACTCGCCCATGAAGGGTTCCGTATTTAGGCGATTTATGACGTATTAAAAAAAACTACTTGCTAGATCTCGTTCAAACCAATTTTCGGTGGAAGTTTACATGGTAATGTACATCATATATTTTTTTTAGTTTTATCATTCTCTTATTTTAGAAGTTAGGGGGGGGGGGACACACATTTTACCACTTTGGAAGTGTCTCTCGCGCAAACTATTCAGTTTAGAAAAAAATGATATTAGAAACCTCAATATCATTTTTGAAGACCTATCCATAGATACCCCACACGTATGGGTTTGATGAAAAAAAAATTTTTGAGTTTCAGTTCGAAGTATGGGGAACCCCAAAAATTTATTGTTTTTTTCTATTTTTGTGTGAAAATCTTAATGCAGTTCACAGAATACATCTACTTACCAAGTTTCAACAGTATAGTTCTTATAGTTTCGGAGAAAAGTGGCTGTGACATACGGACGGACAGACAGACGGACAGACGGACAGACGGACAGACGGACAGACAGACAGACATGACGAATCTATAAGGGTTCCGTTTTTTGCCATTTGGCTACGGAACCCTAAAAATGAATGCATTGCCCAACGAATGACTTTTGTACTTTACGGACACGAAACTTTCTGATAGCAAGCTTATTTTTATTTCTAGTGTTAAAGTTATGGACATCAGAATTCTTAGTGAAGGAGTCTAGATTCTTAATAACATAAATAATACTATCATATATGTATTGGGAAGCTACAGTTAAAATATTAATTTCTTTGAAAAGTTCTCTTAATGATTCACGCGCTCTTAAGTTATATATAGAACGAATGGCTCTCTTTTGTAAGACAAATATAGTCTGTATGTCAGCTGCTTTGCCCCAAACCAGAATACCATATGACATTACACTATGAAAATAACTATAATAAACAAGGCGAGCTGTTTCAACATTAGCCAATTGTCTAATTCTCCTCACGGCGTAAGCGGCTGAACTTAATTTGTTAGCTAGTGTTTCGATATGAGGACTCCATTGTAGATTTTTGTCCAATGTTAAACCAAGAAACAGAGCTTTATCTACCATCTCTAAGCATTCATTATTCAAAAGTATTTTAGTATCGACTGGTTTAACATTCGGCAAAGAAAATCTAATACATTTGATTTTCTTAGCATTAAGAAGCAAATTGTTCATAGTAAACCAGTTAAGTACATTAACGAGTGTGCTGTTAATTACACTGTAATCGGTAGATTTCCGATCAACCTTAAAAAGTAATGATGTGTCATCGGCAAAAAGAACTATTTCACAAAGATTTTCTACTATACATGGCAAATCATTTATATAAACCAAAAACAGGAATGGACCCAAAATAGAACCTTGTGGCACTCCTAATTGGCCTACAGCTCCGCTAGACTGGGTTTTGTTTACGACAACTGTTTGTGTTTAGGGCATTTTCTGACAGACCATAGTGTTCTAATTTCAAAATGAGCGTTCCATGATCCACAAACTGAGGAAACCACTCAAAATTAGCATTAAATTACATTGCCACTCTAAAATCCTACTTTGCTATCAGTTTTTGAGGGATAAATGGCCTTTCGGCACTGGTGTGGTGAAAAGTACCTTATGTAGATATCGTACAAATATTTATTTATATGCATATACATGTTTTGTTTATACATAGTTACCTATATACACTATTATACTATTATACACCTAACAAACAGATGAGTACAAACCAAAAGATGACTGAAACTAAGTACCTACCTATAGGTTTAGACAACAAAATGTGTCAATATTGTTTTTAAGTAATACATAGGTACTGTGTACTTGTTTAATTAATAACGTAAATTTTGAAAATAAATGTCAAATCAGTCCTGTAACTGTAACTGTTAAATTTCACACCGTTAACTAATTATAGGATCATTTTTGTCACCAATTTATAACCAAACCGGTGTACTTTTTGTAGTGTAGGTAAGTACCTATGCGACCTCCGGCCGCATAACTATTTGGAAAGCCATAAGGTCTAATGTCAATTTGAATATAGGTCAATGCTGTCAATCAATAAATAGATATTGTGCTGAATGCTGTTCGTCTATATATTCCTGCTAATATCCCAAGGATACCACACTTTTCTTTTCACTATGTTTCTGATAAAAATGAATCCAAGCAAAACGCTGCCAACAAAAACACGTCGCGCGTAATACGACACCGAAATAATCTCCGTAAACCCACCCATCTCTCATCTGACACAAAACATCTTGCTCTAGAAATATTGTGAAAACCTGCGCCGATCGCAAACCCCGAATAAATCAATCGGCCATTTTGTTTCTACGCTCTCGCGCTTTTTCCCGACCACAGTCAATTAGGCGGGAGACAGTGTACCATAAACAAGGGCTATGCTAATCCGCGGCTTACGAAGAGGAGACACAAGCGGTGTGCCAGAGTGTTTCTTGTAAATAATTGTAAATCTATGTCAAAACGCAACGACAGATACATATGTCGGGATTAACGGCGGATTAACCCGTTGCGCTTTACGACACGCATTTGGTTTCCGAACGCGTTTCCCGCCAAAACGATCTGTTAATCTCTCTTTAAATATGGCGGCGTGAAATTGGATTTCAGGAAATAGCCCTAAATATGGCTTTACTAGTTTGTTTGTACACGAAATCGGTGTGAGTTTTTGTGAGCGCAATTTTTATTACTGAATCGCGATTAGAAAGGGATTGAGATAGCTGTCAATTCATATTGATTTTGACGTAAGTGTATGGAAATCTGTTATTTCTAATCCCTTTCTGATCGCGGCATGATAATACAGGGCTCTCGGATTTTGTACGATACGAAAATATAGGTATACATGACATTTTGGAATTTCAACTTTCAATCCTTTCATCACAGTGTGCGGGATAATCTGAGAAAAAAATAAAGGATTCGGACAGACGGATTGGGGACAATTGTGTATATTTATAGGGCCCTATTTTCGATCTTTTGTGGATTGTTTGTACACATTTAGTTTATTCAATGAATATGTTTATTTGCCCAGAGTATTTAGCGAGCGGATGTTTTTCTTCAACACAACGAAAGCAATAGGATTTACGTATGATTATGAATTTTGCTACTAAACTACTTTTGTTACAAAATATAATACGGTTTTGGTCATTCTATTCATAGCATTGTGACAAACATGAATGGAAACTGTGATGTGGTATTACTTTAGACATTCTTACGTTTGATTTGCTTACAAAAATGTTTGATGAGTCCACATTATAAATAACTATTATAGGAAAATCTACATTGTTGCCATAAAATAGGTAACTTTAACAGATAACAAATTAGGAATATATTTCGTGGTACCTAATGTACTATTAAGTGCATTGGTTGATGGTTGTTTTGCATGTTATTTTGAAATAGGAGTTTCAAATTAAATATCAGTCGTCGTTAAATATTGCTATAGATGCGTTGGTATTTTAGCTGAGGGAGGGTGCGACTATGCAGGTCGCGGCTTTTAACATTTTTAACCCCGGCTCGCACCAATGAACTTAACATAGTATGAGATACAATCTGATATTTTGATTATTTTAGTTTTGTAAATACTAGTGCATACGCCAGTTCTTGGAATTAGTTGCCAAGTGGACCTCAGGCTACCATGAGCCATGACAAAAAACCGGGACAACGCTAAGAATATGAAACTAGGCCTAGCTATAGGTAGCTAATATATAATTAAAATTGTATATTATTTATATTTTATTGCACAATATATATAACAAATATGATATGTGTGATTATATGGCTAAATGGCGGACTTGTTTACCAGTCAATCATCAGGTTCAGTTAGATCAGAAACAGTAGTGGGTGCAGGCATTAAACAAAAAAAACCGAATAGGTAACTTAAAACAAACAATATAGCGATAAATAAAATAATATACACTTACGGTAATAAACTTACATAAATATAATATATTTATTAGTATATATTATTAGTATTATATTTAAATATACTTATATTAATTTATGTACCTATGTATTTGTATCCAGTGCAAATAATACAATGACTATTATACGATGGACAATTAGGTAACCAGTGAGCTTGTCGAAAAACTGTTTGCGAAACGTGAGCTTGGTTTGAGCATGTCTGATGCTGAGTGGGAGATCATTCCAAAGCCCCATCGCCTGAATGGTGAAGGAGTTAGAGACGAAACTAAGAGAAGGAACTATAAGCTTGAGACTATAGGAATCGTGAAGGAAGGGTACTACCGGTTCGGTTATATTATACTTTTGTTTAACTTTAGTGGACCTATAGAGCCACTGCAGTTTAATGCACATTGTCCCAATTTCGTCCAACGTGTATTTGGCAATTTTGGCATACCTAACTATAAGTACAAACATTGTTTACAACTTTTCCAAAAGTCTCACATTCTTTTAAAGTGTTTAATAAACATACCGAGAGCCGTGCCCTGTTACATTAACAGGGCTTTGTGTTCGGAAATAGACCGGATTACTATGAATTCTTTGGAGTTTGTAGGACTAATAAAACGAACAATTATTAATTGGTGTGGCTGTAGACTTAGATAAACAAAGTTCGTATTTAGTTTCATTTCACTTTCGTTTATATTTTTAGGAAATAATCAGAAATACCTACACAATGAAATATTTAAATTTACATTTTTTTAAACAATTGTCACTGTTCACTGAAATTAATTACACATATACCTACAACGCATAATACATCTAGGTACTTTTAAAAAGTCTTAAGTGAAATAAAAAATCGAAAACAGGATTATTAATCTTCCGTAAAAACAATGAAGCAACACATTGCAAGATATTCAATTGCTTACAATGATTGTAACTTGTAAACATTTGTTTACACACCAGTAATTTGCTTGCAATACCAAAAGAAAGTAATCAGTAACTTTGGTCGGATTTCAAGCTAGTAAATTGTTATTTCAGGGCATGTTTTCCCGAACTCTTTCAGAGCTGCATGGTGTTTGGCGGTGTGTAAGGTGTGTTGTATTGTTAGCGGTCGGCGCAGATCACTCGGATCAAAGAGCGGGAAGCGCGCTTAAGGTGCGTGTCCATGTTCACTTAACTACACATGCGATTTTATTTACCATGAAAAATCTTCTCGCGTTGCACGCGGTATTCTTTACTGTGCAAATATATATCGGATATTTATCTGTCGAAATATAGATCGGGGAAATCCTGAAGAAAGACCAGGTCAAGAGCACCCTAAATCGGCGGGGGAGTATGAGGAATGTTATGAAAGTAACGGTCGCGAAAGAGGTATGTCAGGATTGTAGCAAGTGGAAATCCGTGGTCTCTGCTTACCCCTCCGGGAAATAGGCGTGATTATATGAGTGTATATTTGTACAAATATATATATACATATGTACGTATAATTTGTATTTTATGTCGATACACAGGTGTATCTAATAAAATTGTTTCACAATATATTTACATATAGGTATTGTATGTAGCTAGAAAAATATATCTTCCATGCAAGATTAAATAAAATGTAACTATGTAGTTTGGAAGTGGTTAGATATATGGTATATGGTATTAAAGAACTGACAAAGCCCTCCACAAATCGGAGAAAACACAAACCAAAATAAATAATTTGGTTCGTTTCGATTTTAGATTACCTATTAGAGAATTACAGTTTATGTAAAAAACAATCTAGATAAAAAGTAATACCTTGTATGAACGCTGCCTTAGGTGGCGGCACCTGCGCAAGAGATTGAGTCGTCATAAACAACTCTCTGCTTCGGGGAAGCGGCCTGAAACGAACTTTATGCCCCACGGTGTTTGGAGTTGCCAACAACATCGCTCGATTCAATCGATCTTTTGAATTACCTATGGGGTTTCATTAGTACCTACATTTAAAACAATGGCGTGACGTTTAATACTTGTATATGTATGTTAAGTATGTTTGCCCACTTTACCTAAGTAATTATAAAATCATAGCCGAGTAAGCTTTATGGTCCACAGTGTTTGGTGTTGCCAACAATATCGTGAAATTGTTAACAAAGTATATCTATGTTAAAGTATATAGCTATGTTTGCCTTCTACGGTGAGGTAGCTGGTACACTGGTACTGGTACAGGTGTAGAGCAGAATCAAATGAAGTAGACTAGGTACGAGTATAAGATATTTATAAAAAAGTGATAGTACCTACTTATGTACCTTACCTGTGTACCATAGTGTTTTATTTTCACTTTAGACACGCCAAAATATAAAAACTTGTTTATGAAATTATTTCTTAAAAATTCTTGTAGCTTTCATTTCGTGGCGATTTATTATTATGGTTTATGAGCAACCTTTGGAATGGTTTTAAGGAGGTTGAATTGTTACCGCCTCAAAACAGGGATTTACTGAAATCGCTTACATACAAAAAGACGCAAAAAAATATACAAATCCAAAATACTTCTTCTTTCCGAGGCGCCTGCACGCACCAACAAACGCATCTAAATGTCATTGTTTAGTGCAATTACGTCGCTTACGCATATCACGTTACGTTAAAAATATTTTGGGTGCAACAATCGGTAATCGGATATTTTGCAGCGATTTGGTGCAATTAGGGCTTTATCGCACTGGCTGGAGAGAAATGGACCGTTAAATATTTTTTTATTGTTTCGGTTTAGCGTTTTTAGGGTTTCGTATCTAAAATGGCAAAAACGGAACCCTTATAGTTTCGTCATGTCCATCTGTTCGTCCGTCAGTCTGTCCGTAGGTATTTCAAAGACATTTTACTCGAATAGGTACTCGAAAATTATTTTCAACGTAATTGGTTGAGCCACTAAAGAGTTTTTTTTAAACTACTCTCTCTCATTAAAAAGACGTAAGTGCCGCAAAGATATATGCGTGGTCCGTCACGTACTTGGTCGATTTATTGGATGCTACAATTTTGAGAAAAGAGTAGGTAACTACCTACTTAGTTACGAATAATACACAATGTCTACATAATATAATATATTATGTAGACATTGCATATTATGCATATTTTACAGCCGGAGGGCGAATCAAACATTTGCAAGTTTTCCATTGCTGTTATATAGGCACCTAATATATAATTAAATATAGACATTTATCCGATCGCTATTTTTACTGTGCGCCGTGCTATTCGCCATGATATATACGAGTTGTCAAAAATTCTACTACATATTAGATAGGTACCTCTAGTTTTATCTTTTTGTAATAAAATTACATTAGTCCTGTACCAATCTAACTAATTTCTGTGTCAATCACTCAAGTTTCCTTAGCTAGCATTTGTATTCAAACGTATAGCTGTCTGTGGGCCCCTAACGTGACATATTTACGTGTAAGTGGGCGAGTGGGCGAGTGGCTGAGGCTCACAGACTCGTCGTTATTAGATTAGATTGTGACCCCACGACGAGGTTAACTCAAGTAATTGCTCCTTTGTGTCCTGGCCTATGAAAGGATGATAATACTTCAATAACCGTATATTGGATGAATTGACGGTAAATGTTCTTACATAAGAGAGGTATTCATGACTAACAGAGGTGGTGACTAAAGCAAATGTAACATGTAAGTTTTAAATGTTGCTGTAGATGAATAAATTTAGAATTTCAGAATTTCACTTGTTGGGATATTAAGATAATCTCGTTTTACAGGGCTTTATTCTACCAAACAAAAGGATGGTCACATTTTATTACTAAAGCACATAGGTACATACATATGAGGAAAACATGATTAGTAAAAAACATTTTTTAAAGAAGACTCGATACAGTACGAGTATATCGATTTTCGATTTACCAAATGCGTAAATGGTATTTATGACTTTACTCTGTAGACGTTTATTTATAAAGGGTTTAAAGCAATGATAAATATTGTTGATTTATAAGACAGGCAGTTAGAGCACGTGATTGTTATTAATTGACGACACAAAACAGATCGCCGCGACCTTTGCTCTATAACGCCATAAACCTTTTATGACTATAGTAAAGGATGAGAAGGAGGATTCTTCGATGGTGGGCAGATAGGACTTTGCGCTCGCATATCAAGACAAACTGATGGAGAAGAGGAAGTTAGAGAATATTATTATGTACATGTACCTATATGTGAAGTAAATCAGTCCAGAGTACTTCCCTCCATTTTTTATAAACATTGGGTAACGGTTACAATAGCAAATATGTATATTATACACATTACACATCGGACAAATATTATTGAAATTGCCATAGGATAGGTAGTAAAGTAAAAATAATTTCTGGAACCCAATAATTTTAATACAAGAGCACGTTATAATATACATATTTTTAAATTTATCAGGACTTTATTCTTGGGATTTTTTTTCATGGCGTCTCGTGACGGTACGAACGTTATAAAATGGACAGTCATTAAATTAAACATTTGGATGGGTTGTCAGTGGTTAGCTTAAGTGTTAGAAGTGATAATTTATTAATCCCAAACAAGTGAGGGGTGCAAACATGTTGTGGACACGGCAAACGGTCGGCGTCGCCAGTTATGGTAATTGCTAAGACCATGCGGGCACCGGACTGCGCCCGCGCACAACATTTGGCGAACCATCATTTCCATCTTACAAAATAGAATAATTAAAACACGTTGCGTGGCTTTGTACAACCGAGTGTTAAGGAGTTTTCTGGAGTTGAGGAACTAGGAGCTAAAATTCATACTGTAATTAAACTTGAAAAAGTGAAAATCAACAAGTAGTCCACTACTACTAAGTAGTTGACTGACAAAAAATAAATTAAATCTTCATAAGATCGATAAATACATATTACAAGAATCATGAAATTGAACTAGTCAGAATCAAACGTAAGGTTCTTAATTAAAATTTACATTGCTAACCTTTCCATAAAATAAATACCTACCTATGTAAATCTGTAACTTTTTTAATTATGTAACGTTTTTCTTTTAATTATTTGTTACCTAATCTCAGCAAATGCATTGAATTCAATCAAGTCACACAATTGACGAAGTTGGATTAAGTACTTATTTTTTTATTTATAATACCAAGTGACATGTCAAATCTTAACCTTTTCTTGAAAAGAATGTAAACAAAAAAACATTATAGTTATAAAGCAATTCATCACAGTTACAATTAACCCAGCTTTGCGGATCCTTTTGTAGTCTTGGTATTAATTAGTTCTACTTTACAGTGACTTTACCTATAGGTAGGTATTTATCCCTTTTATGAGTTCAAATGTATAGGTAGTACATTTTTTTTATTAATAGGCTAAAACATAAACCGTCCTCCAAACTTAGGTTTTTTATTTATTTTTAGTTAATAAGAACTAATCCCGTGCCTAAAGCTCCGGACCCCTGACTTTTGCCCAAAGTTTCGCTTCAAGGGTGGGTGCTAATAGCTTAGTTTCAAAACCATTCAATTATGAACTGCCTGCTCATGCTTACAATTAACTATATCATACATTTGTATACATTTGTTAGGTACACTTTCATTTGGTGTATGGAGCATAATTATGACTTGTATGACGACGAATTAAGGCTAGACCTAGATATACCAATTTAAGTGAAAGAACGTATAATTTTGGATGGCCGTTATTTCTTTGTTAAAGTATGAAAAATGCAATAAGTTAAATCAATCTTAGCATTTTGAAAGCTTGTTACTAAAAAGATAGGTAGGTAAGTAAAAAAAATATTAATCTGTTCTTCTTCTACACATTTCCTGTAGAGTTCTGTCTAATGCTTAAATAAACCGTAGGTAATGTACAAATCACATGACATATGTGCCTCACTTCGCAAGCAAACCAGCGGTCGGTAACTGTGCGAATCGCGCTCGTTTCTCATGTCGACAATGCACCGAGCACAAAAGCACTAATATTTTGAATGCTGCTCAATTGCGGCATAAAGGAGCGTAATGCGTTGAGCATTGTGTACTACGAAGCCAATTGGAGCCCGTATGTGCCGATAACCTCGGTGGCAATAGACCGGACAATGGGATTGTTGATCAGCTTTCATCTTAGGTTTATCCTTGTGAGGACGGTAGTAGATTCAATTTACTGCAAAACAGATTTTAGCTATGACGCGACTTCTGAACTAAACTCCGAATCGACGTGATTTTCTCTGTTGGTAAAGTACATAATCTTAAAATCAGTATTGAAATCCGCCTGTCTTGAAATTGCAGAATTATCAAGAGTATTATAGAGATTTTTTGGCACAGGGCTATAGATTATGTCAGTCTTTACACAAGACTTCAATTTTACAAATCTTTACATGTAAATAGCAGGCCTTGCAGTGCAGATTTCATAAAGTCATGTTAGCAACATACGCTCAAGTACCTTATTTTAAGATACTCTGGTGACGGGTGAAGATGACTAATGAAACTAAATTGTCAAATATAATAAAAATATGAGCAATACAAATAATTTAATAGAATGTGGTCAATTGGAGAGCTGAGGGCAATTTGTATTTATCACTCCCGCATTTCTCAGTTTACTGGATTCTGGCCTTTTATTGTGTAATTTGGATTAAAGTAAGGCTTGGATCTATGGAGTATGGACCATGGTTAGCTTATAGAGAGGAATTAATACATACCTATACATTTATATATTTTTAGGGTTCCATCCCTCAAAAGGAAAAAAAACTGAACCCTTATAGGATCACTTTCCGTCTTGTCCGTCCGTCCTTCTGTCCGTGCGTCTGTCTGTCAAGACCCTTTATCTCGGGAACACGAGGAGATATCGAGTTGAAATTAAAACCATATAGGTACTTAGGTCCACAGTCCCTTTAAGCTGTGGAGAAATCTAACTTCTAAAGTTAACGTAAATAAAGATACGGCCATTTATGCCGCAAAAAACGTACCTATACATATTTCGACACTCTTCTATTTTGCAAGGAAATCAAAATGTATAATGTATTTCCCGTTGAGCTAATAGAACTATGAAATGGCTAGTATTATCGTCTTACACTACAAGTACAGAAAAAAATCAAAAATTCTAAAATTTTTAAAAATACGTTAAATAAGTATGTACGGAACAATCGAAATTCAAAAATCGGCCCCTTGGTCTCATTCTTGCAACAAACATTGTGACAATAACGTGATTTGACCCGATGCGGGATGTTTGTAGTGTTTACGCTACTGTTGAGTTTATCAGAAACATTTATTATATTATTGGGCATTCAATCGTATTGTTGAAAATTCTAGTACCTAATTCTTTTGTGAACATGGCACACGAGAATAGTTTAAGTACATAAAAATTACACATTCATTAAATAATTGAATTAATTGACGGGATAACATTTCAAAAGCTAGTGAAATTATGATTTTAATAAAAAAACATATTTATGATTTTAATATTGTCGTCTGATAAACAAGCGGTACTAGGTATAATAAAATATGTCTACTAAGAACTTAGGAGTGCCTAGATAGGATTCTTCTTTTAGGTGTTTTCAGAAACAGTTAGTGGGTCACATAACTGACATAAGTACCTAACAGATTTAAATACACAATATTGTCCATCACACAAGTCTCACAAGTGCTCCACATGTCACGAATAGTAAAACAAAAGCGAATGGGTGATTTTAAGTATTTAAATTTACGTTAACCTTGTATAAATACGTTATAGTATAAGTAATTTAAATATAGGTAGATTCCACAGAACATATTAAAGAGGTTAGAACGGCTATCGCGCGCAGTTAGTATCGGAACCGGTGTCGCCGCTCGTTCCTCTCCACATTTACTAACACTCGCGCAACGGTAGTAAAAACTTGTGTGCCTGGTGAATGGATACGCCTCCTTTAGACAGATTTGATGTCTGGCTTCTTAATCTGAACGTTATTGTGGCGCAAAAGGCATGATTACGTTTTTCGGTCAGCGCGGGCGAGTATTAGCATGCGAGCGTTTGCTCATAACCGGCGGCGACACGTACCCTGCTCGCATCGCCATTCTAACTAGTTCTGTGGTAGATTCGTATCAGCTGCATCTTCTTGTGTTCACAGACAATTCAAGAGCTACAAGGCGTCATTAGCTCATCCGATTTCCTGAGTTAACAACGGAATTGGTGCGGTGCGTGAGCGCCGCCTAATTGGGATAATTGCATTAAGCAGGATGGTGCATACAGTAATTGTGTGTAACTGTACACCGACCACCGGGTAAGGCGGGTCACAAAACATTTTTATACTAAGTAGTTTGAATCACTAAGACTTTATAACAAAATATCAGCTAGATTGTTTATTCGCTTTGTTATTATATTGATTGTTATATCTTTTAATCAGAACCAACAACTTATTGAACAAAGTCAAAGTCAAACGACAGCAACAAGCTTACAATGATGTAAACGATGCTATTTCAAAAGTAGTAAATTGGTTCAATGTTAATAATTTATTATTAAATGAGAAAAAGACTAAATGTATTCAGTTTGTCACTAGTAGTAACGTTAGGCATGTGCAAACAAGTGTCATTGTGAAGGATGAGGAATTGGAATTCGTTGATAGTACAGTTTTTCTTGGTATAACTTTAGATTCTAAACTCCAGTGGGGTCCCCATATTGCTACTCTTTCGAATAGACTGAGTTCTGCAGCTTTTGCAGTGAGCAAAATCGATTAGTATATTTTAGTTACTTCCAATGGTATTTTACTGCGGGGTGGTGCTTCAGAGATAAATACCATTTTTGTTCTGCAGAAGAGGGCTATTCGAGCAATATACAAAATGAACCATAGAGACTCACTTAGAGATAAATTTAAGGAAATTGACATAATGACAATGCACTGTCAATACATTTATGAGAATATTCTGTATGTACATAAAAATATTGTAAATTTTAGAAAAAAATGTGAAATTCATAATATTAATACTAGAAATAAACATAAGCTCGCAGTGCCCTTCACTCGGCTCCATAAAATTAAAAAATCATTCATGGGTAATTGTGTGAGATTTTATAACAAACTTCCAAACCATATTACTGAATTATCTATTAATAAATTTAAGAATTATGTAAAGCGTAAACTTATTTCTAAAGCGTATTATACCACACAAGACTACATGAATGATAAAACAACGTGGGATTCATTGTTATTCGAAATGATTATTTTTTATGTATATTTGATGAATGAAGAGGAAATTGATATTCCGATGTATATACTTCTTTTGTGTTTTTTATTTATTTATTTGACATTTAGATTTTATTCTAGAAACATTCTAGACTAGTATTTTTTATACAATTTTTTTTCATGTTTGACGATCCTTTTGTGAAATTCTTAATTTAATTTAATTTGGATATTCTTATGGAATAATAACATCAATAAATTGCTCTGATAATGAGCTTAAGATAATTTATAAGTATGTTACGATTCATAAGTGCTTGTCGCTAGGCCTACATGAATAAAGTATATTTTGACTATTTGACTTTGACTATTGACAAAGTCACATATTATACCATTAAATAGTATCTACGCCTAAGATATACATACATATAGTATTATAGCTTCGTTTTTTACCTTTTGTCGGGTGTGCATTGGGAGATACTTTGCCAGTTGACATAATTATTAGGTATTTTTTGCCAATTTGTAAGTTTGTTGACTCCGCATGTGGTCGTGACCGCAGCCAAAACCACGTGTAAATGTTTACTGTCTGCTAGTCTTCACGTTTTGACACGCCAAATTAATACCCATAACGACCTATATTCACACATCCAAAGCTTTAGAATTATACCTAAACTATATTCAAATAAGATATAAATCAGAATACCTCATGTAAAGAATTACCTACGATCTTTTGATTCCTAATAAAATAAGTTCTTAATCACGAACACTACAATTTTCAACTTTATTTTAATCTGCTTAGATGTTTTTTTTCTATATTGATTCGGTAAAATAAGTATTAGTGGCTAAATAGCGCTTGATTTTAAAGATCAAAGGATGGGTGCATAGCGATGGCCGAAAGGACAGGTCTTGATCGTTGTGAGGTTATTTTTTTTAGGTATAACAATGATAAATTCGATTATTGTTGTAAAACTTAGAAGACTGACAGGAGTTACAAGAGTATCTAGAAGGGACAATGTTTCGCCCAATCTGATTAAATTGTTAGATGCGAAATGAAATTGCCACACCGTTCCCACTAGATTCGATTGTAATGTATTATGGCAATCTAATGGAGGTGCCGATGCAAAAATACAAATTTTCGACGATAGTATGCGCATTTGAGGGCATTTTATAAATGTAGAGCGCTCGAGTTACATCATAAATATAAAATTGGTGATTAAATTGAGTACGTGTGTGGACGCTAGATGAGATTAACGCCAATTTTTTTGTGATAAATTGACCCATTGGATTATCCTACCTGGACGGGCCTTCACAGATGGCGATATTGGCTATGTTATTATTCACATTTCACATCCATCCATACAATAAGTCAACAAAAAACCTCTTGACGTTATCGGAATCCCAAGAATAAAATCCTATTAACATGTAGTGATTTGTTTGTATCTTGTGTAATAGATCAAAACTAGCAACTCCACATATCAGAAGGTTGCTTTGAAGTAGCCGATGTTTACATACTTGCTTTATAAACAAACCCGCCAACAGCCAATGCGCCAACGTTGGTCGATTGTTGATCCTGGTTTGGTCAGCGGATGTTTAACCTGAGGCTATTGATAACTATTGCGGAAACATTATTAGTAAAAATTTAATTTCCTATAAGTTATGTCAGTACTAGAGTAGATGGAGTAGAGATTGGCAAAAATTAAATAATTACTAAGAACATTGAAAGATAATAAAGGAGTTACCTATTATATTATTAATGTTGTCCTTACTCTAAAAAGTTTAAATCTAGATACCTTTTATATTTATTCTCTGAATCCCACCATCCATCATTTATTTGTGTCTTGTGTCCTATTTTAGACAACTACAATATTATGAAGCTTACACGGCAGTCTTAAGAATACCTTTTACTTAATAAGTATGTATTCATTTCCACTAAAGGTGACTTTCATTTCAGCTTAAATTCATCTGAAATTCTTGTAACTACATATTTGGTAGATTGGCCAATGCTAGGACCGTAGGTGGGTCATGTTTGTTATCCAACCCAACGGCCAATGAGCGATATTGTCTGTAAACAAATCCGTTGGTTTCATGACGAGGGCTGGTCCAATTAAGAAACTGAGGCAAGTACCTACATATATCTAGTTGTTCATGTACATAACTTTTATTTTCTGTACCTAAGAAAAGAGATGGTTGCACAAATAAATATTATGACAAATCATTATTTCTCACATCATCATTATTTGTTGTGTTTTGCTTCACATTTGAAGCAAGTAATTTGCCAAATTGAAACAGTTCTATATTTAAAACTTGAAGTGGAAATGATAATGTCAAATTATTTACTGAAAAAAAATTGAAATTATTCGTTATTCTCATAATTTTTACGAAGTAGCTGCGAAGGATAGTGTACAGTGGCATCAGTTGGTGCGTTTTGGACTTACAGCCAACTACAACTATTACATTGTGCGCTGTGATGTTTTGACTTTCCATACCATTTACGCATTTACAACCTAACATCATGCATCCAATCAAACGCATGCCGTAAGTACAAATGAAAACAAGAAACTGATTTCTATCAGTTACCTGCCTATCATAACCAATACAGCAGCGACCTTCGTACCAATACCATCCCATATCCCATGCTTTGCGTCGGGCGGCGGATCGCACTCCACTTTGAAGTGCTCTCGCGGGATATTTACGTACTTACTGTTTGTTTATTTTCATATTCGTGGTGCAGCTCATGAACTCCGCGAACCGACTTTATTCACTTCGCGATTCACGTAATTTGTGTTGAATCACGGTTTTTATCCTTGAAATGTTTTTATCGAACAACTAGATTTTTTTTAATTTTTAGTAATACCTAACTTTTCAGGCATCTGGCAATGTAAAGACCCAACCAACCAAATTATCTGGCTTATTATTTTATTACTCTTGTTTTGTTTTAGTTTGTAAAAATTACAGATTGCCTCAAAAATATTTTTTTCTGCAAAATAAATATGTCTTTGAATATAGGTATAAGGGTTGATTTAGCCCCGCTACTCTCCAGTCAGGTCTGCAGTTATGAGTAGTGTCCGACCGAAGGTTCGGTTTCGGTTTCGGTTTCGGCCAGTTTCGGCCGTAGTTTCGGTTTCGGCCTAAAAACGGCCGAACCTTTCGGCCGGGCCGAAACATACGCAATGGTACTTCGTTCTATGAAACTAAACTATGTGACAAAGACCAAACGTTGTGAAACAAGTAGGACAACAATATTAATACATAATATACTGATTTATGTACCTATACAGAAATTAATCGGTTTATTATTAAACACAATTCCACTAATGATGGGGCCACTGAACGGTCGACGCAGTCTTAAGAGGCTGTCAATACCTAAAACGCACACACTGTCTAATTGTATCGTAGTAAATGAGATAGCACTGTCGCATGTTACTGGGCCTGGGCAAGGGAATAATAAGAAAACTCATCATCTTCCTCGCGTTATCCCAGCATTTTGGCCACGGCTCATGGGAGCATAGGGTCCACTTGACAACTAATCCCAAGAATTGGCGTCGGCACTAGTTTTTACGAAAGCGACTGCCATCAGACTGACCTTCCAATCCAGAGGGTAATCTAGACTTTATCGGGCTAGTCCGGCTTCCTCAATGGTAAATATCAACCTAGGCCACCAGCGCTCAAGGGAATAATGAGAAAACTATTGAAATAATTAAATAAATAATGGATTATTTGTGTAATATTACTCGTTAGCGGTTTAGGTATAAGTCAATGTTTTGACAAATTGATTTTAATTTCAGACACATAAGTCAAGAAATAAAGACATTAGAACCGTTTAATGGTGATTTTAAGACCAATCTTTGCAATTATATTCTATCGAGCCGATGTCGTTCAATCATGTATCTAGTGCGGCCACGGTCTTATAATATAATAAATATTAACATAGGTATAAATATATTTTTTGCTTTACTAAATCAAATAGTTTTTCTTAAAATTTTTGACAAGTTTTGAATCGTATCTTCTACTTTTGCACTACAGATACTCGTAGATTTTTATAAGGCAAACGGCTATCGGTTCTTCAATCTTTATCTCCATTATTTTCTACCGGATTTTGAAAGAAATTGATACTATTTTATGATTGTTTTAAACATTGTCTAAAATAACACTTTTTTTCTTATCTAGATTGCTGTGAAGGATATTACTTATACGAAATCTACATATTTGAGTTCGTCTTTGACGTGTCGTAAAACATGTCTAGGGTTTTAATTTTACACGAATTAACACAAAAGTTATGGCCAGAAAACCAGTTTTTTGGCCTTAAATTGTTCAACTTTGATGCCAAATATCGCGAAGACAATGACCTTTGAAGTAAATATGATATATTATATTGCTTAAAGCCGTTGTTGTTAATATGATAAGCTACAAAAAACATAAGAAAACTAAGGGATTCAGATCGAAGGTCATTGGCGTGGCGGAGCCCCTTAAGTAACATCATTTCCAAAGACATTGGGTGTTGACAGCCCCTTAATATGAGTTTAAAAGCGGTTTTATGACATTTTTTCAACGATTTTAACAAGTCTTCAAAAGTTTCGGTTTCGGTTTCGGTTTCGGCCGAAACTAGAGTCAAAGCCGAACATTCGGTTTCGGTTTCGGTTTCGGCAAAAAAACATGTTTCGGTCGGACACTAGTTATGAGTTAGGGTATGATAGGAGAAGTATAAGACAACTTTTCAGCTTGCCTCAAATACCTACATACCTTAAAATGTCTACCAGTTCTTCTACAAAATTATCACTTGCGATGCGAATAATATCATGAACGTGAGTTCCGGCTTCCCATACACACAAGAACCTCGGAACGACAAGTCCAAGGGAAGAACGATACAGATACATATTTAATTTGTTTTTAAACTATTGTGTGATGGATGCTTTAAAGTTCCAGTTCACAAAAAGTAATTATAAAATATATTCTATCACTTTGGTAATTTTGTTGATATTTTATAAATTTCATAATCAGAGATATTTAATAATCAGTTAAATTCAGTGTAGTTTTGTTTACAGTTGTAGTTAATTAGCATATTAATTTTAGATTTAACTGTATAATTCTACGTTTAATACTAGTACATATTAGTCTGATCTGACTGCGATATATGTTAGTCAATGTTAGGTAGGTACTCTGTTATTGGCATGAATATTAGTAATTAATACCTTTTTAAATGTTTATAGCGTAAGTTATTGTAATACGTATATGGATGTACTTATATTAAATAAATAAATAAAGTTGACATAAAAGACCAAATTTTCTGTTAAAGTACCTACTCGTATAGGCTGATTTGATTATTTTTTCAATTTTATATTTATTTAATAAGCATAAGTATAAGATAGGTAGGTACATTGCAAAGAAAGTGATAAAGTACAATTATCTTTCTGGTAAAGGATAATGCTGTGTGAGGCTTTGCATTCACAATTGCAATGTTATGGCTTCAAATAGAGGCGGAAGCCGGACTGTTCGCCAATATTGCATTTGCATTAATATTGCATTAAACCCATACAAAATAATGCCGTTATAGGATTATTTTTCAAACGGTATTTTAACATCTGCCACTGTACATATTTTAATTCAATTTCAGTTAAATCAAGGTATATCTACAAAACTAAATAGAAAAACAATTGATTAAAAAAATCTAAAGTACGAATTAGCTATATGCTGAAAAGTAGGTACTCAAATTAAATAATCATGTTTTTTCGCCAGAACATCAAACGGCAATGTCCAAATATAATAGCTTATGAGAACAAAACTAATTTCTCATTCGTCCCAAAGCTACTTCATCATAAAAAGTGTCTAAAAACAGTGGAATAATATTGATAAACACGATAACAAGTGAAGAGTCGATCCATCATGGCGCCCTGCGGAAATATTTGTACCTAAATACCAAGTACTTCCGCCTCTAATCAGGACCTGGTATCTGACACTTGTACCTACGGCTTTAATGGATCACTTTCTAGAGAAATTATTCCTGGTAAATGTTTATGTGGTCAGTCCTATTCTAATGTTACAATATTTATGTAACATCCGACAGTGGTAGTAAAAAATATATTTTCTTGATACTTAGATCAAAATGCAAATCTAATTTTAGCGACTGTCACTGGTGTGGTGGTCCAACATCATGTAACGGTTAATATGAAGATAAGGTTTCTTCACTCATAGAGTTAGTAGAAAGTATTATTTAACAAAAATAATATTTTAAGGTTCATAAACTATAAACATGTTACAGAGAGACTGCAAGCTGCAACTGGCATGGAAAATGCGAGCCGACTGCCAGGTAGACTGGTAATCTCCCATACAGCCGCTGATGGAAAGCTGTTCAGCGTTACCTACGTCTCAAATCTTAAAGTTTTTAATCAAACTCGAACAATTTTTTTTTTATTTATCAAAGCAATGTATGATTATTTTAATAACATTTACAATCGGCAACGCAGCAAACAGCATAGCAACATCGCACGCGCATCCGCCCTTTGATCGCCGAGACCGGATGGGCATTCATCATCACCGAATTCTACCTACTGACGGATTGCCGATTTCGACCATGATGTATGCTATATAGCAAATCACTAATGGCACCTTGATGATTTGTAACACAATTCTGCTCTTTGAAACTACCTACATTACTGGCGATTTGAAAATGGTTCTATTACCTATGATAATAAACACTTGTTTTGGCGTTGCGCACGTTATATCGCGTTTGCGTCAATATTGTGGTTTTCAGTTTCAGAACTCTCGTCAGAGTCTATTTTGATTTTGTTACGAGATTTATGAACGAAACATTGAAGTGAACAATTTAGCCGAGCGATAATGCATGCGACTATCAAATCGGATGTCGTGTGAGTTGGATCCCCGGTTTGTATATTGTATAAGTAGTACCAGGTTTAGTAGTAGTATTGTATTAGTAGTACCTACGTAGGTTTAATGAGTTTTTGTAGTAATTAATAAGGTACGTACGATACTGAAGTTTAAAATGCACGTGAAGTTTTAGACTGTGATGCATGCTCAAAATTGCGAAACATAAATACATATGTAGGTTTGTAATGGAAAAATGTATTACCACTTATTTAGACGGCAGGTCGGACGGTATAGTTACAGACCTCTGTATACGAATTGCGTTTTTTTTAATACATTTATATTTAAGTTAAAACCACAAGCTCTATGGTTACTAAATATCCGCAAGGCTTGGGAAATTAAATACATTAAAGGAAAAATAATAAATATTGCGTTGACCGGAAACTGTTGTTCACATTAAGCAGGTGTAAGCTGAGGAAGCGTGCGCACACGCCGCTAGCCGAGCGTAGGGCTGTCACTGCATGAAAAATAGAAAATTAACTAGAAACATATAATAATATTTTATAATTATTAAATAATTAGGTAACGATAAATTATTACTGCTTAACTTTTGCTGCTTAAAATGCGTTAAGCACTGTGTATTGAAAATGTTAAACACTCATATTATTATGAACGCCGGACGCAGCTTCCATTTAGAATAAGAAGGAACGTACTATAAGGGCCTAAATGAGAAATTTTAAGAAGTATAACTATAGGTACATGAAATAATAGCATAATCCTTTTTGTGACACAGTCCAGTGAACTTCGAGAAATGGACTAAAAGCGTTAGCCCTGGACCCTGGCGTGATGTTTACAAGCCGCCGCCTTTGATAGCGTGCCGTTTGATCCCTGATTTGATTTTTGTTTTCGTTCAATTCCCGCCTTTTTTATTATCAATCAAACATGGAGGACGCGTAAATACATCGACGCATTTAATGGACGATCTGCGTTATGTCAGCGTTGTTGATAAAAAAACAGTGCGAAATTGTTAAACATTTAGCACCATGCGGGTTTTCCAAGAATACTAAACATTAAATCGCATCAGTTATACCAATTTATTTAGCATAACACGATTTTGGTCACTCCTAGACCATTTAGAATTGGTGGTTAGGCGATAGACAAGGTATTTATGTATGCACATACTCGTCTATATTTGGGTTACTTACCAAGCTTATAATAGGTACCTACTGCCCATTCACTATTATTACCTAAGTAACTCTAAACCTTTCTTATGGTTAGACGTAAATAAAGTATTAATTATCACTTATATTGTATGTATTAAAATAAATATCGATTTAAGCATATAAACTAAAATAGGTATAAGCACAGATCTGCATTCACACTAATGTAACTAATGTAAAGTAACTTGCGTGAGGAATGAATGTCCGTGAACATTAAAACAAACAAATGCCAAGTTACTTATTTTACACTTGACTGTAAACTTTAGGAAAAAATCTAATCAAAATGCCAACCAAATGGTATAATGTACGCGTAGATCGATTAAAGTCGGTAGATCCCTTGTCATGTGCGAGCGCAACCGAGCAGAAGTGACGGACGGCGGCATTGTGATCGCGTGATCGTGGGACACGAAAAAATAGATGCCACTTGACATATTGTCTGTAAAAAAGCTGGTGTGTTTTCTTAAATTCAAAAATAAAACGACGAATTAAAAATAAGTTAAATAACCGACCTCTACACTGTTTTCTGACACTATTATCGCTTTACCCAGTGGCGGATTAACCTAACAGCAGAAAAAGCATATGCTACGGGCCCCGCGCTTCGACCCTGACCCCCTGACCAAGCGATTTTGAAATTGACTTGTATGAAAAACAAAAATAAAATTACACTAAATAACGAAAAGGCGCGTGACAAAATCAAAACCATCTATCGCCTTCAAAAGGGTTATTCCCACTAGTTACCACCAAGATGTTGCCAGTGGTAACTACTGGGAATTTTTTTCCCACCTTTTACCACTGGTAACTACTGCGAAAAATTATTCCCAGTAGTTACCACCAACTCGGATTGGTGGTAACTAGTGGGAATTTTTATTCCCAGTAGTTACCACCAAAATTTTGTTAGAGTTAAATACTAATATAAAACGGCATAAATTGTATAGTATAAATATAGAGTGATTTTGAATTACCTAATAAAATCACTTGAAAAATAATCTAAATGGATTATTAAATTTATTCTTACATATATTATAGTTTCTGTACTCGTACCGCTTAAACTGTTTCAATATGTTTGGTCACTCTTATGGCAGTTTACTAAAACACTAATCGACTTATAACTATTTATTAAATCACTCTATAATTATACTATACTATTTATGCTGTTTTTATTAGTATTTAACTCTAACAAAAATTTTGGTGGTAACTACTGGGAATATTATTCCCAGTAGTTACCACTAAACCGAGTTGGTGGTAACTACTGGGAATATTTTTTCCCAGTAGTTACCAGTGGTAAAAGGTGGGAAAAAAAATCCCAGTAGTTACCACTGGTAACAATTTGGTGGTAACTAGTGGGAATAACCCCTTCAAAACCTTTCGCCATAATCACGATTCGCACGATTTGCTTGTAATATCATACAAAATTTTAAGGACCTTATCTAATACCTTTAAACGAGCAATATATATTTCGGGGATCTCGGAAACGGCTCTAACGATTTCGATTAAATTTGCTATACGGGGGTTTTCGGGGGCGAAAAATCGATCTAGCTAGGTCTTATCTCTGGGAAAACGCGCATTTCTGAGTTATTATATGTTTTCTGAGCGAAGCTCGGTCACCCAGATATTATACCTTTAAACGAGCAATTCTTGCATGTATACCTATTTATTGATTTATATATATTTTGTTGAGGATCTCGGAATCGGCTCTAACGATTTCGATGAAATTTGCTATATGGGAGTTTTCCGTGGCAAAAAATCGATCTAGCTAGGTCTTATCTCTGGGAAAACGCTAATTTTTGAGATTTTATATGTTTTCCGAGCAAAGCTCGGTCTCCCAGATATTTTAAACTTAAATACGGTAACAAACTCTCTTTATTCCTATGGTGAATGGTAAATAGTCATGTCTTAAGTTAGGCTGGTTTTAGCGTCACGCGGACCGTCAGTGCGGATCGCTCATATGTATTAAGTTCAGGGAGCATTTTAGAGTAAAGCTGACGGATCCGCGCGGACGTTGATCAGCTTTCTCATACAATTTGACGGTGCGGAGCGATCCGCACGGCCGGTCCGCGTGACACTAAAACCAGCCATAATAGGAAGTTAATAGTCACATACGACTTTTTGTTTTCCAACGTCACGGTCAACGTCCCAACGGTTGGCTAAAAGAATCAAAAAAATCGGCCAAGAGCATATCGGGCCATGCTCAGTGTAGGGTTTCGTAGTTACCATTCTGTCAGAATAGGCCAAACGGGAGCTAGTAGTAAGTACAGGGCCGGATCTAGGGTAGAGCGAGTGGAGCGGCCGCTCTAGGCGCCAAATGGTATGGGGGCGCCAAAATGCCAAATACTGTGAAAACAAACAAACGGATGGGTAATTACGGAACCTATAATACTGAGCATGGAGCGCCAAAACATAATCTCGCTCTACCCTGATCGAGTACTCGGGCCGGCGCAGAGTAAGTACATAATTATCATGTACATTACAAGATTTACAAGCATAAGGGAGTACCTTCGCAGCGCTTTTTGTACGTCTTTTTACTAAGAAGAGGAGATTTTTTGCAAAAACTCAAAAACGGCTGGGCCGATCATATTCGCTATAGTTTTCATTAAAAGTATTTATTAAGCTTTTGTTTAATGATTCTTTCATATTTTTTGGAGCCATGGTTTAAAGTTAGAGGGGGCATATTATATTTACATATTTCTTTCGGAGCTATTATTTCCGAAATTAATTAACTTTATCAAAAAGCGGCCAAGTGCGAGTCGGACTCGCCCATGAAGGGTTCCGTATTTAGGCGATTTATGATGTACCTATTAAAAAAAAAAACTACTTACTAGATCTCGTTCAAACCAATTTTCGGTGGAAGTTTACATGGTAATGTACATCATATATTTTTTTAGTTTTATCATTCTGTTATTTTAGAAGTTACAGGGGGGGGGGGACACATTTTACCACTTTGGAAGTGTCTCTCGCGCAAACTATTCAGTTTAGAAAAAAATGATATTAGAAACCTCAATATCATTTTTGAAGACCTATCCATAGATACCCCACACGTATGGGTTTGATGAAAAAAAAAATTTTGAGTTTCAGTTCTAAGTATGGGGAGCCCCAAAAATTTATTGTTTTTTTTTTCTATTTTTGTGTGAAAATCTTAATGCGGTTCACAGAATACATCTACTTACCAAGTTTCAACAGTATAGTTCTTATAGTTTCGGAGAAAAGTGACTGTGACATACGGACGGACAGACGGACAGACAGACAGACATGACGAATCTATAAGGGTTCCGTTTTTTGCCATTTGGCTACGGAACCCTAAAAATGGTTTTTGGATACCCTTATTCGTTTTGAAAGACCTATCCCACACTATTAGATTCTGTCGCCATGCATGATTTATATGTATCCATGCCAAATTGCAGCATTCTAGCACTAACGATCACGGAGCAAAGCCGTGGACAGACAGACGGACGTGACGAAACTATAAGGGTTTCTAGGTAACTACGAAACCCTAAAAACGAATTGAGGAACAAACTAAATGAAACCATCAGGGGGCCCCGCGGACGAATGTGCTACGGGCCCCGCACCAGCTTAATCCGCCCCTGGCTTTACCTATACAAATATCAATAAATACTTACCTACTTATAATATGACAATATACCTACTGTTACTTAATTTAATAATTGAACGTTGTTCCCTAAATAGGGAAACATAAGTTCCAGTAACTGCTGTCGAGTTAAGAAGCTATGTGTCAACGAAATTAAAATAATAAAAAATTGGAGCACAGAATGACATTTCAGAGATTCTTAATACTCATACTCATACTCATACTCATACTCGTTTATTCATAAAGCCAATTTACATGTCAAATAAATCATACACTTACACTTAAACTTAAAATTATATATACAATCAATCGAAAATTAAAACAAAGCTTATTTACATGTCGAATTAAAATTGGAAAACGTTTAAAATTAAAATTGAGGTCAAGACGAAAGACTTAAAATTTAAAATTAGGATACATTTTAAAATTACAATTAATATAAAAAAAGCTGATTCCCGTGTCTAAATAATATTGAGGTCACAATAACACAGGTAGGTAGGCTACGTGTCAAAAGTATCTACTTACTTCATATACGAACACGGATGGTACCTACGTCCACTACGTCTGAGTACTTTGAGTAGAATTATGAAATGGTAAGTAACGTCAATTAGCAGTGCCAAAAAATATTTTGATTTTATTATTATTTATTTTCCCTGTCGGTCATCTCACCCCAAATTAACTACAATTTATAGCCTAGGGAATTAAATTAAATACCGTCACATCCATTACGGAAGACATTCCTCATCATAACTTTATTTGTATATGTTATAAAAGCGGCTATCTTTTCCTGGGTCCGTTACGCATATCAAATCGCATTAATTTCTAAAATTGGACATAACTCCAAATTTTATTTACTTACAAACATTAATTTACATTCTCGCGAAAGTTTTTAAGCCCTATTTTCTTGTGATTAAGGGTTATACTAGCATTGCCCTATGAAAGGACAACGGTTCAGCTGTTGTGTGTAAAGTAGGAATCGATCATCTGTTGATGATTATCTGAATGACGTATCAGTGCTGTCGCTTTCTATCTTTCGTTTTGAGAAATTCGTCGATTTTTTTATAATAAAATGTAGCAGAACCATTGACCTACATTATTACCTCGTTTTCTTTCGGATTAGGAAAATAACGGCAACATTATTTAAATTTCCTACAACTACCAATTTTGTTAAAGTAATTATAATGCATAAGTACTTACCTATTGATTTCTAATTTTTTTTATTTCTACACATCACTGAATTTTAAATTTATATAAAAATCTCGAATTTATAAATATACTTTTTTATTACTATACAGGAGTATTAGCTACGTACGTAACTATGTACGTACTTAAAAGCGTTTTCTTAGAAATATTACGACGGTTAAGATATTAGTGCCACTATAACTAAACCACCTGAAATTGTTGGACCACTAATAACTTTAGCATCTCCTAAGGATGCTAAGAGTCGAACTCGTTGTTATTTGCTTATTTATATTTATGGTTGAAGCATTAATACCTATGTAAGTATAATGAATTGGCACTACTAATTGACTAGCATGTTATTTTTTAAAGATCGCAAACCAATATTGTATTATCATATTTTTTTGCTTATAATTGGGAATTAAAGTCATTTTCATTACCTTGCCTAACACAGTTTAGTTATAAAGGCACAGAAACTTCACCGTAGGTAAGTAATGTAACCAATTTCATGTCTTTTATGACTTCATGTTCAGTTCTTCTGTCTCGTTGAGGCAAACTATGCACCGGTTCGAGAACTATTCAGAAGTCAAAGCAAGCAGTTAAGTTGTTACTTTAGGTCACGTAGTGGTAAAGTGTTTTAATTTGAAAACAAACGCAGAGAAAAGAAAGTTACGTGAACTGAACATGACGAATGTACAGTCGAAAGGATAATTGACAACAGAGCTATTCAAGTTTTTTAGGATTGAAAACGATGATATGATTTTTATTTTGTTCAGATATAATTTGTTCTTAGTTGATACACTAAGAGGTTGTACTATGGATATTATCCATAGTACAATCTCTTATAAGTAGGTATAATTGGACGAAAATGATGCATGTTCAAAAATTAGTCATTCAAAGGAATAACTTTTCCTTTTTAACAATTTTCAAAAATGTATTTAATATCAGGTTTTTGTGAGTTGGATGATTTTCCCTAAATTAGATACGTCTTTATCCTTATGCGTATCAGTTAGTACTTAGTAGTCCAGAAAAACAACTACATAGCCAAGGTCATATAAGTTTATACTTGTTTAAGGAATTTATACTTATTTATTTATCTTTACTCAGTGAATTGTTTAGTAGGTACCTGTCTTAAATTTAGAAGGTATTTTTAAAAGTTAATTAATAATTATCTTAAAACACGAAAAGCTGGTTAAAAATATGTAAGGGAAAAACACATTAACTAACTAATACAAAAATACACTAATCTATCAATGGAACCTTTTCTCAAAGCGCTCTCTATAATGACCAATTTTCAGTTTGTAATCCCATTATTTAAAAAAATCTTTCTCTTTTTCTTTTTCCTCGCGTTGTCCCGGCATTTTGGCCACGGCTCATGGGAGCCTGGGGTCCGCTTGGCAACTAATCTCAGGAATTGGCGTTGGCACTGGTTTTTACGAAAGCGATTGCCATAATAATATATCTGATCTTTCAACCCAGAGGGTAAACTAAGCCTTATTGGGATTAGTCCTGTTTCCTCACGATGTTTTCCTGCACCGAAATGCGACTGGTAAATATGATATTTCGTACATAAATTCCGAAAAACTCATTGGTACGAGCCGGGGTTTGAACCCGCAACCTCCGGATTGCAAGTCGCACGCTCTTACCGCTAGGCCACCAGTGCTTATTAAAAAAAATGTGAATATGAAATTCAATGTTTCATGCAAGTACTCGTATAGTACTGTACACTCGATTGTACTTACCATATATACCTCACTTGCGCATTCACCTCGCTTGCTACTATAAACAGTATAATTACTAAAAATTCCAACAATACGCTCCGTTGTCTGCGACCAACATGGCGTCTGATTTTGACAGATGAGCTGAGGACTCTGGCGCCACTGTTGCAGAGATTTACTGTTGCTCCAACGGCCATATTGTTCCTCTTTTGTCTTCAAACTCGTTCGGAATTCAAAATAAATGAGCGGCTACTGATTTGAATGTGAATGGCTACTCAATACGGTTAGGAGGTGTTTTGTTTCTGGCCAAATATATGAGCGCGCGTTTCGTGGTTTTACCCTGTAAATACAGAAAGTGACTAGTATACTAGAAAAACTGAAGTTATAAGGCCTTTTTGGGTACTTTTGAAGGTTCTTCTGACGCATTGTTGGCGTGGCTTTTAAGCATTAGCCAGAGAGGAATCATAATAAGTATTGGATATTTACTAATTGCATTCTTTCAAGTGTAAATGCTGCAGTGAATGGATGCTAATAGATCAGTGGGGAGACAATGACTGTTGACAGAGGAGGTTTCCAATATAGGTTATTTTCTTTCGGGTATGCCTGTGGGTATGCCACTTATGATTAAAAAGGCGTGAGTATACATAGATATATCTGTTACCACTGACCTGCTACTTAATCATGACGCGACAGTTGAACCGAAGGAGTTGTATTCTTTGTAAATTGATTGATAATTTGATACCAGTCATAAATACAGAGTCTGAGGTAGGTAGGTACGATATTTGCAGGCAAACTGATAGATTTTGTAAGTATTCAGTATTATTAGGCTATTTACCACGTAAATGGAAACCAATATAATTTAGATTTTAATTTCAGCTGTGTTTAATGCTCGCTGTGAAGTCAAACAAATTTACACGCTTTTTAAGTCTACTATCTTAAAGCCATTAGAAACAAAACCTAATATAATTACTTTTTGGATTCGCTGCTGCAAATTTTACTAAGATTCACACGTTTCTATTGACAAACGAATTTCGTTGCGTTCATAAACTGTAATTGTACTTACAGTGTAGCACTTTAAAGTCCAAAGTCGTTTAGCAATTGGATTTGTGACTGCAAATAAAAGTATGTTTCACACGTTTTCGTGTCGCATGGCTACAAATCGCGCGTCGATAAATAAGGGCTCGGGCACACGCGGCGCTCATTACATACTGGCTGATATACGGCCCCTTCGCTGATTGGGATGGTGTGAAGCAGCTTTAATTTAATGGGAAAAGACCCGGACCCAAACATGACAGTCTTTATAATAAAGATGTTTTGAGGTTATTTTAAATTGACGAGTAATCGTTTTGTGTCGAGCTTCACGACCGGTTGTTTAGTAATGAATGAATAATTAATATTAGGTATACCAATTCTGGACAAGTAGGTAGTTATGTGTTTATATGTATTATACTTTTTAAATGTTTCGTTAATAGTCTCTGACAATTGTCACAAATGCGTCAAAAAGATTAGTTATGTACTTTGAATTGAAATAATCGGCCGTCGAAATCGAATTTCTTTATTATTATAGTTAATGTTGTGTGACTTGGCCGTTGAAGGGTACACAAGGGTACAAAACCAGGTGCTCCATGACACCATTGCACCAATCTGTCGCCAGAATCGCTACCCATTGACGATGGAAAATTGCCACTTGGAAAACGTTGATTCAATAACCAGTCAATTGTAGGCTTGATAAAGCTGCGTATTTCAATAATACTTATGTATAGGCGAGCCTGAAGCAATTTTCCATCGTCAATGGGTAGCGGTTCTGGCGACAGATTGGTGCAATGGTGTCATGACACTATAAAGGTACAAAACCAGGTGCTCCATGGAGCACCTGGTTTATCTTATCTTATCTTATTATTTTCGGGGGCCCTTACGGATACACTTCGACCCATAGGGATCTTTTGTGCAATTACCCCCTGGAGAAGATCCGTCAGCTACTCAAGAGCTTTTCCCACCATATCCATGTGTCGGATGATGGAGCTCATGGGTAGCGTTTTAAAGTCCTTTGGTTCCAGATATCCTGCTCCAAAGTCCTTCATTCTTTGTCTGGCGAGGGCGTGACATTCACACATTAAGTGTTTCACTGTCTCTTCCTCTTCGCCACACATACGACAATCGGTGTTGTCAGAATGTCCCATCTTGGTCAGAATTCCCTTGACCCCGTAATGACCAGTGAACACCCCCGTTATGATTTGGAGTTGTCCTGGTTTTGTACCCTTGTGTACCCTTCAACGGCCAAGTCACACAACATTAACTATAATAATAAAGAAATCGCAGTAAGGAACCTTAGACTTGGCACGACTTTGTCTAGATTTCATTACTTTTTAGAGATAAACAAGCAGCTCCATCGAGACTTGGCTAGTTTTTTACAGAATGTTTTTGGTGGGATAGAAGAGTAGATGAATTCACCACCTTCGTAGAGAAGAGTCAGACCAAGACTCCGTCACTTTGTCCTGTTCAAGTCGGTTCAATGTTAGGTTAGACTGCCTCTAAGAGTTTCGCTCGTATTTTTTTATCGTTTAAAAAAGAGTTTGATTAAGTATTTATAGGAAGTTAGCCTATGAAGAAGTGCCCCCTTGTTTTTACGACTGAATAGTAGTGTCAATTGAATTCAATTCTCACCTGCTTGCCTATTTTGAGGGTGTGCAAGTCATATTAGCTCAGGTTTGCCCAATTGACATTTCATCACTGCAAAAAAGTATAAAAAAATGGTTTTATCATTATAGGTATTAGTTTTTAGGGTTCCGTACCCAAAGGGTAAAAACGGGACCCTATTACTAAGACTCCGCTGTCCGTCCGTCCGTCCGTCCGTCTGTCACCAGGCTATATCTCACGAACCGTGATAGCTAGACAGTTGAAATTTTCACAGATGATGTATTTCTGTTGCCGCTATAACAACAAATACTAAAAACAGAATAAAATAAAGATTTTAGTGGGGCTTCCATACAACAAACGTGATTTTTGACCGAAGTTAAGCAACGTCGGGCGGGGTCAGTACTTGGATGGGTGACCGTTTTTTTGCTTGTTTTGCTCTATTTTTTGTTGATGGTGCGGAACCCTCTGTGCGCGAGTCCGACTCGCACTTGGCCGGTTTTTAAAATGTGCTCAGTGTACGACTGTATAAAGAATGACACGCTAGACCAGGCCGGTGCCGGGTCGGAGCTTCAGGCGCTTCGTTTTCTATGTAATGCACCACGTGATCACCGATCAGCCGTCATAGAAAATGACGTGTCGGACGCCTCGGCCCGGGCCCGGGTCGGTCTAGCGCAGTGGTTCCTAACCTGGGGGTAATTACCCCCGTGGGGTTACCCCGTTTTATAACTAGTATTTAACGGGGGTAATAAGCTAACCTAATATATAACAATACAACAAACGTACACGTTTTATTTATTATTACCATTGGGAGGAGGGGTAAAATCAGGTTCCTTAGTCATAGGGGTGAATGGACTGAAAAGGTTAGGAACCACTGGTCTAGCGTGAGTCGTCCATAAGTCGTTGTGATTATCTGTAAGTAAATCAGAAATGCGCTCTTTTTCCGAAACAACCACCAGTTTTACTTGAAAGTGCAAACTACTAACGAGGCTTTTGTAAATGACAGAAGCAAAAACAATACTTGTTTGCTTCGATCAACACGGGCTTCCGACAGGTCGGAAGGGATAGGCCCAAGCGATATCTTGACATTCAAATCATTCTGCCATTTTTCGCGGGGTGGAACGTGCACACAGTCGCACTTCTCACACACTTACATACAAAATCCAATCTGTAATGACGACACAAATACATAGAAAATGACACTCTACACAGACAAATCTTGCACACCTCGATCTGTTTTTGTGTACGGACGAGTCACAAGTGTCACAACACGCACACTAACACATTTTCGTCAAGAGATGAGAAGTCGGATTTGTCGCTCGACCGATCCGCAATTTGTACTGGGCGAGAAAAATCGATAAATCTAACAACTAGCAAAAAGCAGAGCTTTGTAAGGGCTCGCGGAGTTACCTAAACGTACCGGACCGCGAATTTGATCCAATCCAAGGCTTGTTTCATGTTCGATCGAGTGGGTACCTACGTAATAAGTCCGTTAAGGACGCAGCTATAAGTGAGAACAAGAAAGAAATATACTAACCGGGCCCCGGTTGCTGTCCGGTACGCCTGTCTGTTACAGCTTTTACTTTGTCCATTAAAAATGTGTCCAGACGACAAAATCATCCACACGTAATTATACAATTTCATAAGCGCTTATTACATCCTACACGGTCGCCCAGTACTTACTTTTTGTAAAGAAGCCAACTGGCTTTCCTACATAATGTTGGGTCAGCCAGCCAATGTCCTTGAATTTATTTTTGCGTCCACACCACAAAATTGACCGAAAAACTATCCCGTCTGGACACCTACTGGCGGTAATCACGCTGCTCCGCACATAAACACAGTTCCACTAGGTACAGCCAGGGTTCAGCATCAGCTCTATCTTGGGTACTGCTCTTCTATTAAGTGTTCATTAAGACGTGTCAGATGACCAAAACAGCGTGTGCCTATGTTGCACCAAACCTGAATTCCACTAGGTACAGCCAGGGTTCAGCATCAGCTCTATCTTGGGTACTGCTATCCCAAGTACTCATCATGACGCGTCGGATGTCCAAAACAGCGTGTGTCTATGTTGCATCAAACCTGAGTTCCACTAGGTGTACCTAGTGGCTGTAGCCAAGGTTCAGCATTAGCTCTATCTTCTGTACTACTTTCTTAAGAGTACTCATCAACAAGTTGCATGACCAAAACAGCGTGTGCCTATGTTGTATAAAACCCGAGCTCCACTAGGTACTGTCAGGATTCAGCATCAGCTATCTTGGGTACTGGTATACCCAGTGATCACATGACGAGTCGGATATCCAAAACAGCGTGTGTCTATATATGTTGCACCAAACCCGAGCTCCACTAGGTACTGTCAGGTTTCAGCATCAGCTCTATCTTGGGTACTACTCTCCTAAGTGCTCATCAAGATGAGTCGGATGACTAAAATATAATGTGCCTTTGTTGCACCAAACCTGAGTTCCATTAGGAACTGCCAGGGTTCTGGGTCATTTTGTTGAACTGCACGCCGATGTTGCAATTGGCGTGCAGTCGGCGTGCAGTTTCCATACAAGTTGCAGTCGTGTATCGGCCCTAAGTCACTGAACTATAACTATGTTCAGTGACTTAGGGCCGATACGATACACGACTTAACTAACGACTTAACGACTAACTTTGTATTAATATGCTTATCTTTATTTATAATTTTAGCAGTTCCAAGCAATAGTAACACTAAAGGGTCATTCTCTCATTTCGTGCAAATCGGTGAGATTCTCTCGATTTGTAATTTTTCTTTTAAATGGTAAACTTTTGGGTTTCGTCAATTTGTGGATTCATTTATTAACATTTTTCTGCTAAAGGCACCTTTGTAACCTTATTACTTTTCATTTAATAAGGCTACTGGTAATGAACTACGCGCTGGTAATGAAATCGGCCGAGATGGTAATTTTATCTGTGGACGGTAATGAAACAAACTTATGAAATCGAACATAAAAAAACTGTATTTCAAGAAAATTAACACCAATTAAAATCGACAATATTAAAAACATGTGTCTTAAGCACTGTGGAGATGATCAAACCGACTTAACATACACTTGGGGTTGACAATCTCAACTTATAATGTTCAAGCTAGATGGTACATTTACCATTTACTTATCATCATTATAAGTCGAGATTGTCAACCCCAAGTGTTTGTTAAGTCGGTTTGAACATCTGCGCACCATATCACATAAAACGTAGTTTTCAAATTTTCAAAAATTAGCATAGACAAAATATATTTAAATCATTCGCGTTTTGTACCTATGTAATTTATTTTTATCGTTTTAACCCTATAGTGTGGGGTGTCGTTGGATAGGTCTTTAAAAATAAATAGGAGTTTGCAAACAACATTTTTTGATAAAGTGAATCATTTCGGAAATAATAATTTAGAAAGAACAAAAAACGGTTATTCCTTCTAACTTTTAAAAAATCGATCCAAAAATATGAAAAAAAAATCATAAAAATAGTGCTTAATAAACTCATTCAAACAAAATTAAAGCAAACTTGATAAGTTAAGCCGTTTATGAGTTATCGCTAAAAGTCTTCCCTTCTTATTTTATTTAAAAGCCTGGCAACCCTTATTTGTGATCGGATTTTCGCAAGCAACCCTATAACCACATAATAGTGACCGGGAAAAGATAGGCAACCTAGTTGATTTATATTGTACAAGTTGTATACTTTCCATTGGAACTTATTTTGTTTGTCAGACAGATCGGTAAAATTTGAAAAAAAAAAATTTTTTTTCAAAAAATAATTAAAAATAGTCATATTTCTTTAAGCAACCCTATTTATTTATGTTCAGGAACATATTTTCTTTCATAATATGTAAGTTTCATCCGTCAGACATATCGGTGAAGGTCGACCATCTTAGACTACAAAGGCTCCCCTATTATCATATACAGTTTTAAATGTTTATAACAGCGTAGTATTTATAATTACTAAGCCTCTTTTCATTAAATGCACTGCCTCGAATATATTATCATTACCTTCTTAAGTCATTCATTACCTTCCCCAGTAAAATTGGAAGGAAAAGAAGTGAATGAAACCGATATGAATGAAGTTTTGGAAGTTTTTGTCGCCTACATCAGTTGGCATCAGACCTTAATTTTGCAGAATAAACCATCTGAAAGGCGACACTAAAACACTTCATTACGTATAATTATAATAATGTACACTTGCTACTTACTGTATAAATCACGCGATGGCGATGAAGACTATCGAGAACCACACTCCTTCCCGACCCGAGAGATCGTATATATTTTCGCTAACAGTGGCACACGGGCATCCGCTACGAGATCATGCGGCCAACTGACTGACGAACAATGTGTTGCATCGGCGGTAGGCGCTATATACCCTCGCTATGTAGCAAAATATAGCTAATCTATTTCTCGCGTCGGTAATGAAGAAATTACTTGAACCATACACTTATAAGGCTGTATAGTTTTTATTATTTATTTCTAGCTTCTAATATTATACGATTTAAAACATAACTAAATAAGTCATTTATTGCACAAACAACGAATTTTCTATTTGTAGTATCTTAAGGTTAAAATGTAGGTCAAAGTTATATCTTCACGCGTTACATATAGAGATGAATGAAAAAATTGGGTGTTAATTGTACATATAAAGAAAATACTAACTTTTTTAGAATTGTTCATTGGAGATACATATACTTTAGGCCCTATGTTACAACCTTGCATTAACAGATATTCGAAAACGCCACCACATTTTTGGTAAATTTCCGAAAACACCGATTTGCACGAAATGCGAGAACGACCCTAAAGGCGCCATTCATTAATTACGTAAGACAATTTTTGCCAGTTTTTACCCCCTCCCTCCCCTATGTAAGAAATAATAAGAATAGGATGACCATCTCCCCCTCTCACCCCTGACCAAAAAATGAGTAGGTACACGTTTGGTTTGATTTAGTGTTTATTTTACAAAAATATATTTTTATGAATGTTTATTTGTACCTGTACAAAGGTACTTGAGCTCATTTACGCTAACTCTGCACCGTGTTTGATAGCGTAGTGTGGAAGTATTATTATTATTTGAAAACGTTATAACTTCATAGAAATTAAAAAAAATCGCATCTTTGTGATCTTACGTAAGAACTATAAAAACCCCCTCCCACCCCCTTATAAGAAAAAATAAGATATTGTTCGATCCCCCTCCACCCCAAAATCGTCTTACGTAATAAATGAATGGCGCCAAAACTGTTTCTCGAACTGAAAATACCCGATTTAAGTTTGCTAATACAACATGACTGATCAGTTCATCAGTGTCACAAAACATACGAGTAAATTGACCTCTGCAGTGAATATACAGCAAGATTGATTGTTCTAGTAGGTATTCACAGAAACTTAATTTCTAAATTGGGAATCAAACCAAGCGAAGCGATTTTAACCCACTTTTGTATTTCATCGATGTTAATGGCGTAAGCGCCATCGACATTATTGAAATTGAAAACATCACATAGGTATCGTTGTCTGAGTACCCACAACACAAGCCTTCTTGAGCTTACTGTGGGGCTTAGTCAATTTGTATGAGAATGTTTAATATTTATTTATTTACTACTAACGCCATCTGTTAGAGAAATAAATAATTAACATTAGCACCAATGTTAATTCATTATTTTGCCAACAGATGGCGCTAGTTGTAATACAAAGTGTTATTACTTTATTTTATTTTTTTAGGCTTATAAAATGATATTTTTATATTTGATAACACATCTAGACATGAATTTAAATTACTATGTTAAATCTCAAACCTAACAGTGCAGTAGTTTTTCCGTAAAGTGTACCACAAGAATGCATAGTTTGTCGAATAGTGATAGGGCTCGCTTCGCTCGCCCTAATTACATGCAACTAAAATATAAGAATTGTGTTTAAATGTAATTAAACGTATGATATGTAAAAAAAATATTGTACATGTGAAATGTAATACCTTCTTTTTGTAAATTTGATGTCCCCGACCTCTTTTTACAACAAGAAACCGAGCAATTGGCGTTTTTTCTGCTGCTGTGTTCACTAGCGCGTCTGGACTCAGTCTAGTTTAAAATCCGAGCGCAACTAGTTTTATTACCCGCGCTAGATCAGTTGATCTTGTACCTAGGCAGAGGGGAAATAGTGCGAATGCCGCGTCCCTTCCGTGTTGGTCGAAGGTTGTTTGATCTTTTATTTATCACCACAAAAACTGGGGCGACATTAGTAACCGATAAGACAATAGCGATGGCGACGGCTGTCGCTAACAATCGCAAATTGATGGCGACATCTGTGTGCCGATTGCTGAACTTTGAAAACTCTCTCAGAAAAACACGGCCAAGTCTTTTAAATGTGACTAATGCCTCTGTTTATCAACTTGAAGTGAATGCTAATAAAAATAGTGTACTATCTGTTATCTTCAAGTTGACCGTCGGCGACCGTTACGAACGTCACAGGTACAATTAGGTACTACTTACTAGTACTGTATCGAATTAATTTATGAAATATTTAATTAATGATTGCTATTGTTACGTACTACAATGTTTTTGTTCCTTCCGCATTGGAGTCGACACCATTCATGACACGCCATCTTCTTATCTGTGTCATTATATGTAATATTATGTTCCTATTCGTTTATCCTTGGTGCTGTTTAGATTTGTTTATGTTTTTATTAAATTTTATAACATTTTTTATGGTTTTCATGAAATGTTAGATGAATTAGTTGCATTATCTTTACTATGTTTGTCAATTTCTGTCATTGTCATTTAATTTCGTGTAGCTACCGCTGGCGCTAGTTAATAGTTATGCACGCTATGTCGCGCCACGGTATGATCCGACCGGACCGGTACATGTTCGGTCGATTATTTTAACTCAGTGTCATGTACTTATGTCGTAATGTTGTATCTCTATTTTTTTAATATATTTTTTTTGCATCTGTTTGTGTAAATTGTGTTTTATGTTTCTTTACTCTATGTTTCTTTATTTTTGTCTGTTACCTTCCGTGATTATTTCTCACTTGATGGTCTCATCGGAAAATCAGCGCTGGAAGCATTAAAAATTACTTAGCTATTGATTTAATATATAAGTAGGTAATTAAATCTGATCTCTGTCCTATGCCCATTCAATCATCACTAACTTGGGCTATTGTTGAAAATGTGTAAGATCGCCTCATATTTAAGAAAATTAAGTAAATATATTAACCTATTAAAACCAATGAAGTTTCGTTATTTAAATAGATATGTAAAGTAGTGATAAACCTCTTAAATTTACATATTTAATCCATTACTTGGCCAAATGCACTTCCGAGCCCGTGCACACGGGAGCGGCTCATTGCAGTCTTTATGTGCGTTTGCGAATGGCTTTGATTTAATGCTGACGATATTTTTTGTCACGCGACACTTTTTTTGTTTATTCGTGCTTTAGTTACAGTTTACAGTAGTTTAAAGATAGGTGGCGCGAGTCTATCAATACTATATATGTATCTCTAGATTACGATACATGTAAGTTCGATGCGGCCAAATCCTTCTGCGGGAGGATCATTCTACAAAAATCACATTCCCTTGGCCATACATTCGCAAATCCCCAGAAGATGCCGCTTTGCCAGCCAATGGAATGAGATTGCTGTAGAATGACCCAAATACGCTTTTGTACGAAATTTCCCGAAGACGGATTTAAAAGTTCATTTTTAGGGTTCCGTAGCCAAATGGCAAAAAACGGAACCCTTATAGATTCGTCATGTCTGTCTGTCTGTCTGTCCGTCTGTCCGTCTGTCTGTCCGTCCGTATGTCACAGCCACTTTTCTCCGAAACTATAAGAACTATACTGTTGAAACTTGGTAAGTAGATGTATTCTGTGAACCGCATTAAGATTTTCACACAAAAATAGAAAAAAAACAATAAATTTTTGGGGTTCCCCATACTTCGAACTGAAACTCAAAAATTTTTTTTTCATCAAACCCATACGTGTGGGGTATCTATGGATAGGTCTTCAAAAATGATATTGAGGTTTCTAATATCATTTTTTTCTAAACTGAATAGTTTGCGCGAGAGACACTTCCAAAGTGGTAAAATGTGTGTCCCCCCCCCTGTAACTTCTAAAATAAGAGAATGATAAAACTAAAAAAAATATATGATGTATATTACAATGTAAACTTCCACCGAAAATTGGTTTGAACGAGATCTAGTAAGTAGTTTTTTTTTATACGTCATAAATCGCCTAAATACGGAACCCTTCATGGGCGAGTCCGACTCGCACTTGGCCGCTTTTTTATTTATTTAGGTAGAATAGAACCGTTTATATATAGGTAATACATTATATATAGTGTGCCTTGAACTACCTGTACTGCTTGTAACGATTATTTACTTCAATCAAACATTTAATGATGATGGTTTAAGAATAGGTACACACACTGTATGTAAATATGTAAGTATGACTACTTTGCTAACTTTAAACTTATACAAATTTACTTGAATTTTCGTAAAAAAAAAAAACAAAATAGAAAATACGCGTCCAAAAGATTGAATTTTTTGCACGAATGAACTCCGTAACTAACTCAAAACTCAAACGTTACCCATTTCGTCACACTACTAAATAATCGCTACTTGGGTGTCTTGAGTTTCGCGATTTCACGCCACCATGTTGTTTTCTTTATTTTTAATGTTGTCCAGAAGCTCGCGTAACGAACCATTGTGCGATCTCCCGTATTGTAGGTACTTCCGAAGACAAAATATCGTAATGACAATTCATTCTTGAAGAGACTTATGTCGTTCTACTTTTCAACGGTAGCATTTATGACCAACTACTGTTCTCATTGTTCTGCGCATGATTACTGTGAAAATAATGTTCTTTTATTTGTTCTGAATGGATGATTGCTGTGAAAATGTAAGATTGATGTTATTCGTTTGTAAGAGAACTTCTTTAATGGATGCCACGTTGCCACGGGTGCAAATACGAATACGCATGGAATTAGTTTCTTCCTGAATGTTCTCATGTCGTCTTTTTCGTTGTTGTTGGTTTTGAACTATCTAATGGATGACTCACGCTAGAGCGGTCCAGGCCCGGGCCGGGGCGCCCGACACTTCAGTTTTAAATAAAAAGATTAGAAAGCATCACGTGATCACCGATCACCTGTCATAGAAAAAGTGTCGGAAGCCTCGTCCCGGGCCCAGACCGTTCTAGCGTGCGTTTGATTCTAATCAAAGGGATTGTCAATGTAAACGTCATATTTTTATAGAAATTTGACAATCTCACATTTTGTCATTGCAAATGCCATGCAGAGTTAGCTTGGTCCGACTCTAGCTTAGACGGACCCTATACGATTGAGGTGAGTAGATAGTACCTACCTACTTACCTTTTCTTTAAAAAATGTTAGTTCTCTTACTCTTCTTTAATTGGCTATTTAATAAGTATTTATTTACCAAATGATTATGAATTAGTAAGGTTAAATTGATGCATTCGACTTCTTAAAGTATAAATCGTATAGGTACCTACTGCTTCATCAGTTTCATCACGTATAAGATTGAATTTCAGGGAATCCCTAATGTGAAACGCGTTTTAGAATTACAATCTCCAAATGATTACTTCAAAACATATTGAACTCAAAACAAACAATTCGAATAACCGTTCTCAATTACACCTTTGCCTGATTTATGTAGCCCCCCGCCTCGTCCTGACATCAGCCGTAGGACCATTATGCAACACTGTCGGAGTCTGACTACCTTACAACAGTTACAACCGAACCACTTTAATATTACATGCGGACAAATTCGGAACTAAAAATCAATAAGCCAGTTCGAAAGAAACAGTTGACAGTGCTGCCTATTTTGTAAGAAGTGTAACTTTGCCTTTTGTAATGTCACTGGCTGGTTTCCGGACTATTGTAGAGCATTCGACACTTTTCGAGGAAAGCCGCTTGATGCTCATTTGTTTACTGTTTGAGACGCCCATTGTAGTTTGACAGATGTACGGCGTGAGCTAGTTCAAACTTACTACTACTTAAAATTTGCGGCATTTACCAAATAAGCAGCTTTAACTCAGCAGTCGATCGTTTTTCCTGTGCACTGTGGATAATAAATCAGTTCGATCAGCAAACTTACTAACATCTGCACACTTTAGTAAGTAGGCACATTCATATAGCTTTCTTCCTTTGTATAACGAACAACGAAAATAAAATGTAAGAGTTAACAGGAAAACATAATCCCATCAAAAACATTACATGTAAAAAGGTGCAAGTCTCGCAACGCTTTTACTACAAAAAAGTTTTGAGATGTAATGTGAAACCAAGTCGGTTATTTTAATCAGTGACAGGGGGTGTTAAAACCGTATCAATAAGATATCTTTAATTTGTAATACGTATAATGACTTGGCCATCGCACGGCTGCATAATGACAAAAGGATCATCGTCACCTATTAAAAATAATTCTAATTGAACATAACGCTAGCGCTAATTGCAGTTTGAGCATTACACATATTTACGAGTACGGTACGAGTAAAGCATTATGTGCGATTGCCAAGTCATTATGTGTATTACAAATTAAAGATATCTTATTCATACGGTGTTAACACCCCCTGTCACTGATTAAAATAACCGACTTGGTTTCACATTACATCTCAAAACTTTTTTGTAGTAAAAGCGTTGCGAGACTTGCACCTTTTTACATGTAATGTTTTTGATGGGATCTCATCTCTTTTTGTAGGCAGTCCTTCTTTTCGGGTACCTACTCATACCCATACTATGTATACACATATCATAACTAAACATATCTTCATTCATACTCACATCGTACATCGTAGTGTACCTTTACTTTACCTCCTATTTGTAGGAACTGCAACAGTAACTTTGTAATATCATATATTTATATGGGATTACAAACTTACTTATGCAGTTCTTAGATCTTTAAAACGTGACTGATATTGCAATATTTTTAGGTTTTCCCTTTATGTGGCCATTAAACCCTAACTCTGTACCAAATTTCAGCTCTGAGTTTATGGGAGGTACTAAGTTCTATTCTGATGATCATGAGTGAGTGAATGAGTGTCATAAATGCGAAACTTGGCTTTCGCTTAACTTCGGAACTAAATGACCTACAGACTTGAAATTTTGGATTTTAAGTATGTGATTATAGCTTACTGGATGACGAAAATTTCTGCGTTCTGGTCTTATCCAGAGGTTCTCAAATAGGGGCCTGAAAATGCGGCGAAATGGTTCCAGTAAAGGATGGTACGGCAGTGTTTGCTTTGCGCTCGACTTGGCGGGGGCACTGCCGTGCCCCCAAATCTTTTGCAATTAGGTAGCTAATAAGATGTTGATGTGAAAACAAAATATTACATACTTAATAAAAATACAGATACCTATTTTATAGATAATCGAAATTTAAATTAATTGACCTTGTCCCTATTGGATAAGAGCTTGAAAACGAAACTGTTTCGTTCCAAGAAACTTCTTATTCGCTAATAATACTTAGTAATGATCCACCGATATTTACTTAAGAATATTTGTCTGTAAAAAATATTTTATATAATTAATTATTTTTCAGTTTACCTGTCACTACTTATTATTTGACAGCATACCTATACAACAACTACTTTGATTAAAATTATCTATTTCCTTTAACTATATATTTTATGATCAGTATATGTAACTCGTAATACATTTGGCTAGAAAATGTCAGTAGGCAAGTATAATTTGTTGGTAATTTCTAGACCAAAATGCCATTAAAAATATGTAAATATTTAAGCCAAATTTCGTTCTAGGGTTAAGCTTAAGTTAAAAACGAAATGTATAAACACGTAGGCGCTGACGTCAAAGCAAAACAGGGGCATAAACTAAAATCATTGTCAAAATGTCCAGTAGCGATTAATCACTGATTACTGCAGAACGGACAAGACGGAAGCCGCACTTGAAAGTCAACATTGTACTAATACTAATAGATAATTACCACTTTGCAGCTTTGTCGGCTTTTCCGGGAATGCATGCGCATATTACCCGAGCCGACTTTACAAAAAAATCGCCGATAACTGTCCGGGATCACGGACAAAAATAATAAAAACATCACAGTCAAAATATATGTCGGAGTTAGAAAAAACTTATAAAAGAAATGGTGACTCTGTGTCGACTTTGTGATGCCGCGGCCCACTGTCCAGAAATTTCAGTTGTAACAATGCAAATTCAATGTCAATATAAATAGAGTCTATTTTGGTTCGTATTTTGGCTAGTTTTTTCCTTGTTAGATTCCAACCAGGGCGTGGCTCGTCCCAAATGGAAACATTTGCCAATATTATAGTGAAAGGACTGAACAGATGAAATAATTTATATCCCGATGTCGCTTTGTGTCCAAAACTTTATGCTTTTGTGAGTTTTTTGCGTCGGCCGCTTTGCTACCCCGTGTGGCTTTAACAACTCTATTTAGAGTCGTAGTTGAAAGAAAGCCGTCTGCTACACACTTTTAATCAAACATGTGCCCTCCTTAGTTAGTAATAAGACTCATTTTGTATTATTGTATCACGTTGATTTGAGTCCTTATTAATGAATTTGTGTAGGTGTTTGGTAGATGCGTGTTGACGACAATGGAATTAGAGTGTCGGTAAGTGATCGCCGGTTTGTACAATGCTGTTGACTTTGATGATTTGGTTAATAAATCTCGGACGTAAGGCGATTATAGATAAATAAAAACGTAGACCTTGGTTGTTTAGAAAGGTTTTCTTTCCTCAGTCGTTATACCTACCTAATATTTTATGTTAGGTAACTAATTTTATTTTGCTCGTTAGATAAGTATTAAGCATTAAGAAGGTCTATTTTAGGTAGGCTAGGTCATATGCTTTTGTAAGTTGTCAAAACAGGTACCTAATAGGCACAATACCTACAGGTACATAATGTATTGCATAAATAATCATGCACGGTGATGATTTGATGATGAATATCATACAGTCATGCAGTCTCGTCCGTAATAAATTAAATCATTTTGTTTTTAACATCAAATAATCATTTTTATACATAAACCAACTGTAACTAGTTTCATGAGACAGCAATAAGAAACGCATACAGCACACAATATTTATTACTCACATAATAAAGGGATTTAAAAACAATGTGTTAAAACTCGGGAGCAGGACAACAGTACTCTTTAAAACGAAAAGTAATGCACTGCATGTTTGATTCCTGAGGGAGTATTTTACTGTTTCTACTGATTTACTACCGATTAGATAATGCTATTGAAAAGAACAAAACAATTACAAACAATGCAATGGCAAAGCATGATTTGTCACCAAGAATTTGAAAGGACCATGTATTTTTTACATTGTTTTTGTTCTATGGGATGGGAACTACAACAGGCAAGTTTTTGGAAATTTACTTGAAAATAAAGCTCAATTTGTGCTTCATGCAGTTTTCGTCTATATACTTAATTTATGAAAATGGAGACGCTGTTTTAAAATATGCAATATGCATGTACATATGCGCTAATTCCTATACAAGTGTACAGTACACACATATGTACAGTAAAGTTAAACTGCAGAGTAAAGTGACCCCCCCCCCCCCTGCTAACAAATACTTCTATGCTAACTTAACGCTGCAGTTTACTGTACATTACATATCTTGGCGCGAGCGAGACGCACGGGCGTATGATAATAAAATAACATTATTTTCATATCGAAATGTAAGTTCAAGTCCCAGTGACTATTAAAATACACATTAAATTGACCGTCGACGAATAATTACCTGCATTAAATAAACCGATAATGGAGAGGTATTAGCTTATGTTTAGGTAATCGCTGAAATCATTCCCCCGTGGGTATAAAAAATATGCTAAATGCCAACCGCAGTCTTTTCAAACGTGAACTACTAAAGTGACCATTCTTATCTAACCAGGCCTTTTTAAGATAACCGTGAAACATCATCACTACAACGTTACGCCAATAATGAGCCATAATGACCTTTTCACAATTTCTCTGGAGCACCCCGTCGCCGCGTTCAAGGAACTTCTTTATCTAACCACAACTACTAAGCACTGCTCATTACTTGTTTAGAAAGAATACATCGATCCAAACCGCTAGAATCGTATGCAACAATACCATTTAATGTCCCATGATCGCTTTACAATCACCCTAACTTAAAACGTCGTATCTCCGCATAGATTGGAACGACTACATGCCTTTTAACTTGCCAGGTAGCTGTAAACCTCCGTGACAAACCGCTTAGTATGGGGTCCAACCTCAGTTGTAAACAATCACTTATTTATTGTTTTACAGCTGCTATATAACTATCAGTGCAGAGCCAGTGGTTTTAGAATGCCACAATAAAACCATCATGGCCGAAAGCAAAAAACGCAATGTGTCGATTCGGTTCGGTCCAGGCCGCAGTTGGGGTGAATGTGCGGTTATAATAGATGAACACGAAAACTTTAAGTTATAAGAAAAAAGGCAGTTTCAAATACATTTCTTCTTTGCATATGCAATTATATTTGACTATCTGGTCGATAGATAAAATCACGCATTTCAAGTCGTGTTTTCAGCATATTTATTTATTTACATACTAAGTTATTTATTACACAAGAAGTTACAACTTTTTTATTTATTTTCCACAAATCCACATTTTGTTTGACTGATGTAAATAAACATAACATAATCTTCCTATTTACAGCATACTGAATGGAATGAAACGAAGGAATCACAATACATATTAATAACATGATACCAGTTTTACTGATAGTGTCCGGGTCCGGTTCGCATTATATACAATAATATCGACAAGTTTAAATTCTTAATAGGTATTCCCGGTAGATAGCTACCTATATCATTTTTGCTGTCACTATTGAACTCATCATGACACTTATCTACAATACATCTTACAGTTCATATCTGCATCATTGAGAAATTAGAAAATAGGACAAACTCCCAAAACACCTAACTAAACCACATCATATTTGTCACAAAGCCCCTAAACATAAAAATGGATGCTACATTAGGAAGCAGGCGGCCTAGCCAAGGTGACAATCGCTATCGCTTCGCCATCGAATCGCTTAGTGTCTCTCTATCACTCTTCCATATTAGTGCGACAGTGACAGTTGCGTTTCGATCGCTACGGAGCGTAAGCGATTGGCACGTTGGCTACGGGGCCTGTTCATTGCGTAAATATTATACCGACTATACGTCATCGGTTTTATAACGGAAGTTAGCTCATAACACAATAATATTGCTAAACGCGTCTCCTGTTTAAATAAATGTTGCAGAACATTGCCGACCATTTCGAGAAAGCTGAACACGTCAATTGTTATTTACAATGTTATCGGTGCCGATAGTAACGGCGCTCCAGTCTCATTTTAACGTGGATTTAGTATGTGACAAAATTTTGGGCAACGGCAAACGTATGTTGGCATGGTAGATTAGGGAATGTTTGCAAAACTTATTTTATTGATTGATGAATCTGTTATGTGTATACCTATGTTTAATCAATTTTGGTATTGTTTAGATGACGGTTAACTTTGTCGACTTAATCTTTATTAATTTTGTTATTTATTATTATATTATTTTTCCGTTAATCGCCTGTAACGTAATGGACCCTATAATGGACGTGGAACCGGTAATGGGACATAAAACCACAAATCCTCTAAAATAAGTATGTAAAAGTAGTTTATAAACACTGGCAATATTTTACCATAAATAAGAGTCATAGAGCTGTTTAAGTTTGACTTTTTATTAATTTCGGTTACTTTTTAAGAAATTGGCGCCAACCCAAAAGTTGTCGTGTCACTGGAAAAAATAACCAGTAAGAATTCTTAACAACTTCGCTAAGAGAGGTGAGTTCATATATTCAATTGTAGTTAATTATTACTTGGTGTAAACTAGAATGTGTTTTGTTAATTGCATCTACCATGAGATAAGGTATACAACACATTATGTTATGACTCTAGAGATGTATAAAAAATAGTGGTATTTTGCCCAATCCCATTATAGGAGCTGTAAAACTGCATACCTCCTATGATGGGATAATTTACATAATGATGCTTGCCATGGCGTAATTTCATGTTTAAACAATACAGAAGTATAATGTAGTTACTCGTACGAACTATGTCAGGAGGTCTCCTCGGACTTCGGATAAATTAATATCGTTTTTACAAAATTTTATTTAACTTGCCCTGTTAGTTTCTATACAGGATGGATTTTCTTTTTGGGTCAGTGAGGGCAGCCAACAGATCCTGTGCTGCGACGAGAAAACGGTCTTAGAAAACCTTCCCTCGATTTCAAATTAATGAAGATTGGCTTTTACAGATTTTGGAAAAAACATACAGGGTGCGAGAAAAAGGTAATTTTTGACAAACTTTTTTTTGATGCCAATCGATCCCATTCCTATTGAGGATCAAAAGCTTGTATGGAACTAAAAAAAAAATTCCGGCTAGAAAAGCCACAAATCGAGGAAAACTTTTCCCATACAATTTGTATGAAAATGAAAACTTTTATTTTTCACATGCTATTTTTCTATGCCAATTGATTCCATTCCTATCTAGTATCAATAGTTTCTTTGGGGTCAACTTACGGTAATGTACTAAAAAGCCACAAATTAATAAAAACTTTTTCCATACATTTACTATGGAGAAAATGAGAAATTTAATTTTGACCCCAAAAAAACTATTGAGACTGGATAGGAATGGAATCGATTGGCATACAAAAATAGCATGTGAAAAATAAGTTTTCATTTTCATACAAATTGTATGGGAAATGTTTTCCTCGATTTGTGGCTTTTCTAGCCGGAAATTATTTTTTGTTCCATACAAGCTTTTGATCCTCAATAGGAATGGGATCGATTGGCATAAAAAAAAAAGTTTGTCAAAAATTACCTTTTCCTCGCACCCTGTATGTTTTTTCCAAAATCTGTAAAAGCCAATCTTCATTAATTTGAAATCGAGGGAAGGTCTTCTAAGACCGTTTTCTCGTAGCAGCACGGGATGTGGTAGCTGCCCTCACTGACCCAAAAAGAAAATCCATCCTGTATTAGTTAGTGTGGTTCAAATCTTGGAAATGGCATTTGAGCCACTTTCGGATTTCCGATTGAGTTGAAATTTTGGATACGTATGCAAATCGGATGACAATGCAATCGGGTGACAAAAATGACTAATAACTCGTTTTTTGCCAAAAACTTATTCCCTATTCCAATATCTTATACTGATAGGGTATGCCCATTATAGGGGGCCCATTACTGGATCCACGTCCATTACCGGGGTTCCATTACTGGAGCTTTGGTGTCCATGACTGGAGAAAAAACACATACTTTTAATTTATTAATTATGTGGAAACTGACTGCAGTATCTTTGATACAACACGCCTGAAACATGAAAGAAGGATAGGATATTCATCTTTTAACAAGCTAAGCGGTAGAACTTTTACATGTATCAGGGAAATATCACAAATACTCAAAATTTCCTCTTAAATGTCCCATGACTGGTGCCGTTACTATATATACTCGTATTTATATTAATAAAGGAATAATTAATAGGACAATTTTGATTTCCTAGGTAAAAGCATACGCTTTTTCCAGATAGCTATAATAGGTGAAAGAACTAAATAAAGAAATACAGCTTATATGTCGTCTTGATACTAGGCATCCATATCTATAAATGTGGTATGTACATACCACATTTATAGTACTTGTATCACTTGGTTTCCAGGTTGTTGTTTTTGTTAAGGTCCAAAGTCCAAAAATTGGTCGGTATATTTCATATTTTATTGATAATATGAAATAATATCTACCAACCGCTTATTTTTAACTTTACCCCCTTATTGTTATCCATTCAAAGCATTTCACAAAAAAAATATTTCAAAGAACAAATCGTCGCAGTTGCAGATGTCCTGTCGATAATGGCGGTAACGCCGTCGTTTACCACAACAACCGCCAAACAAACACATGATAAACGACAATATTTTATTGCATTCGCCCTCAATACATGATGCTGATGACTTCATCTTGCCAAACTGGTCGCTTAAAACTAAAACAGCGCATTAGCTGTGGATTTTGTTGACGCTTTTGTCATAATCGTTCTGAAGCTTTAGATATGCCACGAATATTTGAAATTGAACTTTAAGTCACTGGGATAAGGTATAATAAGCTTGTAGTTTGATTCTTTTCAAGGGTGTCCAAATCGCATTGATGTAGTGCAATCGCTCGTAGCAAATTGTCGATGCTGAATCATTAGGGCAGTTTTTGTGCCCGCTGCGTCCGCGCATGCACGCCATTCTCCGCGACCACTGAAGTGTTCAGCTTCATGAAACTAAATGTCGTCGCTACATTCTTATAGCAAGGGCATAAGGTCGTCTATCGCTGGATGCACTAATATTACCGTCATGGTTCTAATATGGCGGTTTGTGTGAATCGCGAATGAAAGTTTATTCACACATTCTTGTGTTATTTTAAATTTTTAGCTACTTGATTTAACTTTGTCTACGGACTTAAGCTTTTGTGTAGTGGTGATTCAGCATAGAGTTCGAATATAACAACGAAACGAAGAACCTACAATTATGTTTTTGTTGTGTCCCTGGGTGTTTAAAGAATATTGATAAAATTTATAAAACGGACTTCAGGGTTATATCAAATTAAGTTAGTATTCAGGAAAGTTATTAACTTGAACTAGAATTACTTACCTATTTAAGTATCTTAACTTAATACAACAATATAATTTCCAGAAAGTTTTTGACTACGATCATGTTTCTGAGGCGATAAGACGACGACAGAAAGTTTTTTGGCAGACCTTAAAAGTTTGGGTTGGGTAGTAATTTCAGCTAGTTAATGATAAAGTTGGATATGAGTAACTTGATAGCAATAGGGAGATTTGTCTCTTATTGATTGTTTCCATTTGTCGGCACTTTAAGTAAATTCTTTGATTCGCCGCTCTGAAAGCTTAACTAGGCTCGCCTCACTGCTTTGCTTTGGATAATCCTCATCTCTGGTGGCCTCGGGCACGGGCTACGCTCGACTGCCCATACTAAAATAACAGAACACACAGAACACAACGTTTTGCGTACAATCGGCGGCGTCTTGAGATGTTTTGATCGCCAAATCAAACGTTAAGTTGTTATTGTTCAATTTTGTTTTTAATTTCATGCATATTTTGGGGAAGAAGAATAGGATTATTGAAAGGAAACTTGTTTAGAGTGGTAAGTAGTATGGCGGTAGAATTATACGTACTGGTGGGATTAAGTCGTGCATCAGGCGTGTTAATGGCCATCTGTATGTAACACATTGTCTTGTACAGTAGGTATATAGGTTCTGGATGAATTTTGGGCGGTTATGCGTACTTAAGTAATGGGGCAGGAGCATGTATTTGATTTCTCTTTAAGAAAACCTAGTTAATATAGATTTATTTGAAGGAATAAGACGAACTGTAGACAAATATTTATGTAGAGAAAGTAGGCATCTGCTCCATAATTATCTTAAAAACTATACAGGTACCTAACACGATAATTGTACCTACTGTAGAGTTGAAAATTAAATCCGTGCGCCCAAAATAGTGTATCTACAAGATAAAATCTTAAGATGATGCTACTATCTTACGCAAAATCCGCCTCGGCCCGACAAAGGGTGTGTTCCACTTACGGCCCAGACAAGGATACAACTGGTTTATTTTTTCCTGTTCGTAAGTCTGCTCATGGCAAATTCATATAGCAGTAGGTATTACAGTGAAACCTGGATTAATTAAATTTCAAAAAACTTAAGTTTGATCTAAATAGGCAGTACTTATTGTAATTTTAAAGGACGTACCTATCAAATATGTAATTTCAAGTAAAGTTGTTTTATTTAATAGATGCTTGTTTACAGATGTATGTAGGTACCTACAATGCATCTATTTTTTACTAGATTATGGATATTCAAATACATATTGGTAGAATTTATAAGATTTTATTGGCAGAATTTGATATTCATAAAATATACATATCTATTGATTATCTGACTGGGGTGGACCCTTCCATGCCATTTTGTGTAGGTACCTACGTACTGGAGAAAATCTAGTCTAGCGAGGACTGAAACCCGCTACGAGATTGCAATTGAACAATGTGTGGATTTTTCTCTCCTTCAATTGTTATATGATATTCAATATGTGAAAAATGAATATGTTTTACTTAATTTTACAAATAAATCAAACAATAAGCCAGAAGTAGAATTGACTTTAAAAAAAAGTTAAAAAGGTCCTATTAGGCAACCCATCAATTTGGGCCAAAACACCAATTAAGGGATGAGGATAAATATTGGCTCTTGGCGCCACGTTGCATCGCTAAAAAACTGAGCCACCCACGCGTGCACCTTAATCTAAAAAATATATAACTTAGTGGTTCCGTATATTCCAGGATATTTGTTCGACCTACGCCCGGTAGATAAGTATGACCTAAAAGAATGATGCCGATAACGCTAGGTTATCGCATAATAGTTAAATCTGGTGTTAAAAAAAATCTATGACTAGGTATGGCTAAACGTAACTACATTAACTACTAGCCTCAGCCCGCGTAGTTTTTCATAAACATTTTAAACCCCCTTCCCCTTTCGTAAGGGGAATCCTTAGTGGGATCCTTCCCACTATTTGAATTAAACAAAAACTTTGTTAATAGAGCTCTTCAATGTTTGAATACTTTATGTTTCTTTCAAGGCCCTACTATAGATCTACCACTTAACTCAGATTATTGGTTAAGAAGTTCATCGTCAGTTTTCTAGTAGAAGTATGTAACTGATTTTTACGAATAAACCACAATTACCTATATGTTACATTTTTGCTTACTTAACACAATACAAATCAGTTTAATGCCGCCGACTCGCCGAGCCTTCGTATCCGTAGCAGACCGTAATAACTTCTTACTAACTGCCTCAGTTAGACGGTAGACATGCATATAGTTGTAGATTTAGGCTGTGCTTCGTCTGTCAGCATTTAAAATGTAACGGAATTGGTTTCATATCGATAGATGAGTTCTAATTTAGTTCGTTTAAAGAACCCAAAAAGCTATGAAATAAAAAGCAACACTCAGCAAAACTGGCTGATAGCGGCATTCGACAAGGCTATTTAAACTACCCTCTTGAACTCTGGGTGGCATTTTTTGCGTTTTTTCCTACAGTCAAGATACACGGCGTTTAAATTTCGCTAAATGGGTGGTGATGTGTGTTCACTGAGTTGTTGTGTCTGTCACTACGCTGTCAATTAAAATGACAGGACTATTCGTAAATACATCTATAATCTATGCAATATTGTATGACGACTTCTAAGGTCTAGTTTAACAGCTAGGTTACATCAATAATTATTTGCGCAATAATTAAATAAAGCGTTAGTGGCCTAGCGGTAAGAGCATGCGACTTGCAATCCGGAGGTCGCTGGTTCAAAGTGTTCAAACACCGGCTCATACCGATGAGTTTTTCGGAACTTATGTAAGTAATATTATTCGATATTTACCAGTAAAAACTAGAGCCTACGCCAATTCTTGGGATTAGTTGCCAAGCGGACCCCAGGCTCCCATGAGTCGTGGCAAAATGCCGGGACAACGCGAGGAAGATGTTGAATGTTATTTGCGAATAGCTTGACAACCGGAACCTGACTACCGTTACGAGTAGATTGTCAAAATGCAAAGTGCCTCGTGCTAAGGTGGATATGTCGATTTTATTTTTTTTAAAGGTATCATTCACTCTTTTCATTATTTACTAAAATACAATAAAATTATTGAGATATTTTATCAAAGTAAGCGATTGTTTTTACTGCCATCGTATATAAAGGTACACATTATTTTATTATATTAAAATAATGTAAGTAATGTAAT